>NC_062542.1:1820630-2085630 GCF_022655615.1 Tachysurus fulvidraco
AAAGGAGTGAATTCACTTGTTCCACATTTAAGCCTCTCCTTAAGGCATGAAGCTCTTCACTTCAGCCATCCCTTTGTTTAAGGATAAAGTGACAATTCCAGAGGATATAATGGTCATCTCATTATGACAAAAATTATATATATTATAAGTGTGTAATGATAGTCCTTTTTCAGAATAAAGGTCATGACTTTAAAAAACAAACAAACAAAACAAAAAAAAAGAACTTTAGATCACACCGGTGTGAGATGTGAACAGCTCTCGGTCAGTGTGCACTACTCGCTTTGATCTTTGAATAATTACTTGACGGATTACAGACCGACTTTCACTCGGTGACTGCTGATAACAGCGTGATGAATTCCCACCATGAGGTTTGCATTTGTAGGTGTCAGGTTTAAAGCAAGGGAAAAAAAAAATTTCTACTGAAATGCAGCAGAAATGCTTAAAAAATATTGTCTATGTGAAATATTCCTAAACAATTCTTTACAAAAAATCTTTACACTAGCAGTAAAAAAAAACAAACAGTAAATGTATACAAGAGGGAGGTTGTGAGGATGTTTTAACCCTCTCAGAGTTAAACAATATTAATATTATAACAATATTTAACAATATTAAAACAACTTTAATCTCATTTATAAAGCTGTAACTATTATGTAGCTATAAACTGGATAAAGAAATATGATGTTCCATTCTGTGATAAACAAAAAAAATCATTGGTAAATTTAAAGCATTTATTATGTATTATTAATATTATAGAAAAACACTTAACTTTACTACCCCAGTGTTAATTATTTCCCTCTAACACGGAGTGTGTTATTGTTCCTCTTTGACTAAACCTAGACATTTTCATCTTCAACCTTAAATTTTCTTTTGACACATATTGCAAACAGAACAGATTTTTTTTAATGAAAGGTGAACATGAGAGCAGAGCAGATTGTTTATTCTTTTCTTTTTTTTCTCTTCTTTTGGAGGACATTGATCAGGTTAAACCACCTGTTAGTGTTTAACTCACCTTGTGTCCACTTTTTGCTTTGTTCACCGTGTCTGAATATTAACTCATGACAGGGGGATGTTTCTGCACCTTCGTTGTCAAATAGAGCAGAAAATCGTGTGATCAAACTCTTTATGAGACCAAAACAGATTTATAAAAATTCTTTACCAGGGCTTTGAGGATGTGGAGAGATTGTGTACTGAGGAGAGCTTTCATTTTAATGTGTTATTGTTTTTATTTAAATCAGAATGGTGGGATGTTGAATAGAGTACTAAAGGTAGGGGTGCCAATAATTATGAAATAGTGGTTTTGTTGAACAGACAAGAAATGCAGTGTTGTTGTTTTTTTAAATTCTCTTTAATTAATGTTTAGATTTCTTACTGCGAAAATGTTAAATGTCTTGAATACACGCAAAGTTAATAAATATTTCAAATGATGAGATTATAATAAATAAAATAAAAGATTATTTAGTGTTTTTTTTAGATGCTTTAAATCTTCTTTTCTACAGGTATTTTTAGATAAGCCTATTTTTAAATACATGAAATGAGAGCGAATTCCACACATTATAAATGAAGGATATGTTTAAAAATCCCAAAATCAGTTCACTGCAGCTGTTATAACCTGTTATAAGGAAGGTGACCTTTGTATATTGGAAAAAGCTCCTCGGTGAGATTTTAATGCAAAGCAACGTATGACGTCCTTGAAATTGCTGAAAGTTTACATTAACCTGCTTTTCAGCGTTTTTCCAAACAAGATGCAAAGGTCAAGAAAAGGTCTCCTAATCTGTCACTGCTGGGAATCACACAGGCTCACATGGGTTTGTGACAACTTAACACTCTCCAGCTCTACCTGAATAGGCCATAAACCTATTTGGACAATTAGTGACTCCATTAGAGGGCTTTCGCTCGGCGCTGGCGCTCTAACGGTTCGAGGAGCACAATAAAGTGCAGGCTGGGAGTCAGATCCCAATCAGCGGGACTCATGGTTTTAAATAAAGACCCTTAAGTCATCAAAAGCTCATTCTGGAGTCGTGCAGATACAGCAGTTTGACTGTGAACAATAATAAAAAAAGAGAGCAAGTCATGTGTCTTTCTGGTGTTTATCATTAATGGGAGTCTTTAGTAGATGAATAACTGGATGACAAATTGAGGACGCAGTCAGCGTTACACAGACCTTGTTAATGAGTAAAGGGACAAAAATGCATAATGAAAGAAAGTCTTCTATCTGGTTATCGTACCACCGAGCCGTACAGCTTTAGTTGAAAAGAACAGCAAATACTGTAGCAGGCGTTTAAATAGAGGACGGCTGTGCAGAGGGAGGCTAATCACTTTCCCCACTGCCTTCTCATGAGCTAGAGTGAAAGATCACAGCGTTAGCAGCAGGGCTAGCCCGCCGTGGCTCACTGCTCCACCCACTCCTATTCAGCGGCTCCTAGGGTGGCTGTTTTGGGCCGCCGCACTATTGATGCAGTGATGGATGGCTTCATAAAGCTGCCCTTCTCTCTGAAGGAATGCCATGGTCTTCTCCCTCCAGGCGGGAGGCAGATGCAGAGGCTTCCCTTTTCCCCGGCTCTTTCCCAGGATTCCCCTGGGAGGGTGTCAGGCAAGAACCTGATGCTCTTATTGTTAGGAGACGTGGGCTCAGGCGGTCTCATCCCACCTCCACACCCACACAGCAATTGGGTTATGCCAATTTGACAATGCGTGTGTTCGGCCAGCTGCAGGTACATTAGTCTTGTACGTGTGCTTAAGTGCAGAGGCCATGTGTGTTTTCCTGGCACTAACCAAGTTTGTGGCTTGTTTCTCTCTCTGCCCGGAGGCTGCAGGAGTGACGGCTCACTGCGGTTTGACTCAGAGACTCCATTCAGACCGCGGCTCCGTTAGCACGGGCGTAGAAATCGGCTTTATTGAATCGGACATGGTCAGGGGTTTAGGGAAAAGGATCACGGGGCCTTTCTCTCATTGATTTGCCACAGTTAAGAATCCACCATGCTGTGGTACCTGGCTTGAAAGGACATCCCTAAACAAAAAAATAAGTCAAAACACATGGTGGTCCCGGCATGTTTCTGCTCAAAGATTCTTTGAAAAAAAGAACTTCTGCAAGAGAGCGCTTGTGGTATCAGAGTGATAAAAAATAATGACGCTTTTATATATGCCAAAATCCAGCTGGAAGACACTAGAAGGTCCTGACCGTAATAATTCCAAGGGATACAGGGAGAAGTCACAAAAAGGAAAAAACAGGCCACCACGACGCGATGACGCAGTATATCAAGTTTCTTGACACTTCCTCAACAGTCAATGTGTTGTCGAGGACATGAATGGAATTAAAAACGCAGCGTGCGGCGGTTAAGCAGGAACTTCTCCGGGCCTGTACAACAGGCCTTTTCAGGCAGCTCGAACACATGTAACATTGTAATCTTGCAATCAAAGAAGAAAATGACAGAGTGGCCAGCATGCGCGGGCAGTAATAGTCCAACGGTTCATAAAGCGTTTTAAGAGGCTTTTAAGTTGCGCCGTCAGCGGGGTAGCTGAATAGAAAGCAGGGGGACAATGATTTTAAAGTGCTCCCTTGATGTCACAGACTATTACCCAGATATTACGAGTAATTATGCCGTGTGAGTCTCACAGGAACCAGGGTGTACATGGGTAGAAGCGGTCCAGAGAGAGTTTGTGTGTGGGTGCGTAGGAGGGAGGGTTCACAAGAACAGGAGATTTTTTGTGTTAGAGAAAGAGAGGCTCGGACACTTCATCTTCTCTTCTCTGTGCTGCCAAAAAGGCCAGAGGTCAAATGTCAGGGCGATTGAAGAATTCCAAGCTGCATGCCGACAGATCAGATTTCGGCAGCGGGGGAGGGGAGAGATCTGCCCTAAAGGGATAGGTGCCTGTATATGTGTGAGCTTGTCCCAACAGCTTTTTTGTTTAAGGCATCCCCGTGATCTGGTGACTTCTGAGGTTTCACTCAGAAAGTTGCGAAAGTTTTTCTCAAAGCCACAAAGTTTCAAAAGCCGGTGGGATCCGTTCTAACTATATAACTATATAAATGCGTACAATTATCCAAAATAAAATCGTAGAACTTTTAAAATGTTGGATAGGATTTCAGTTTAGTGCACGTACGAACGATCGTACGTCTATAACAAAGAACCGTAAACATGCTCTGTTCAAATTATGATTATAGTCTACAGTATGTTTTTTATATGAGTCAAAAGTGGTGGAGTTTTTTTTTGTTTTATCACATTATCAGGATGATCTTTACACAGACTCTCAGGTAATAGAGTTTTTTTTTTTTTTTTTAATAAGTCGTGATATCGAATCAGAAGAAAAATTCTCCACGAATTTGAGTAACGTGACACGGGCTAATGTTCACGATGACTCGATTATGTGCTTCTGTGTCATAGCAAGATAGAATTATGATGAAGTGTTATCAGTAGTCTTTAAGGTTTGGTTCTTGTTGACACAATGATCTAATTCATAAGATTTTCTTCTGTTGAAAGGTCTCCCTTATTGGAACACAGTTACACACACTTTTAACAGTTACTACAAGTTATATATCATTTTGCCTTAAAACAGATGGCAACTGATACAGCACATGTTTAGTCAGACTAGTTGTTCCTTAATATGACAGATATTAATGGGATAATGGGATCAAGTCCGCTAAGTTTCCATGTTTTAAACCTGCGTGTTCCAATGTGTGCTGTATGTTTTGACGAAAACGCGACTGCCCTTTAGTAGCAGGAATCCCGAAGCCTACAAGAATTATAATGAGTGATGGTGGTTTTATAGGATTTCACACTAAATTAGCTGAATGAAAAGCTACATGCCCTACACCTCCCCCTGTCCTAACCTTAACTCTTCATTACCTTTTATGTCAGATGCTTTGATGGACTATTTGGTGGAACTATTTTTGGGTTCATTAAATAAGCCACTTTCACATGGAAACACGTAGGTCCCCTGTCCTTTCTTCCCCTGCTCTTGCTGACGATATTTTCATAATTTCATTACGTTGTTATGTTAAATTTTTATTTTTATTATACTTAACTCATGGGTTCAGACACATTGTTCAGACATTAATCCTTGGGGAAAAGAGCATTAGTGCATCCTGGCCATTAAAAAAGGTCACTATTCTTGACTTGCATCCAAATTATCTGTGATTCCTCTATATTTAGACTTAATACCTTAATACCAGGCAGTGCACACTCAGACACACACACACTCAGACACACACACACACACACACACACACACACACACACACACACACACACACACACACACACACACACACACACACACACACACACACACACAGTTGGAGTCAGACACGTACTGCCAGTTTGCAGTCTGTATAATGAGCCGTTTTACAGTATTGCATCTTTAGTCTCTTTCATTGGCCATCTGCTCTTTACATGGCTATGGGTCATTAAAGACTAACTGTTGACGAATCCTTGGCCTCTCACCAAAATCCACCAAGTTTTCGAGCTTACTAACTAATAGGACACTTTGTGGAGTGAAGGCTTTGATGCTGGTCTATTTAACAACACGTCCTTTCCCTGATTGGGGTGAGAATTGGCCAGCATGGTTCCAGGAGGGAAGTGTAAACCATGGATTAGCTGGACTAATGGTCTCTTGCTTGTCATTGATGTTAATTGGTGTTAATTGGGGCTACCAATACACTGTATTTTTCTCTGTATGGCTGTTTTTTTTTTCAGGGGGTTTGTTTCATAGTGGACCTTTCATACTTAGCACCAATGCTACATGAGTGGCGGATCATTCTGTTTGCGCCTTTCTCATTGTCAGAGGCAATTTGCTCTCACCACACTGACTTCCATTCGACAGGTTTGATCTTCACAACCATTCAAGGGTTTCACCTTTTAGTCTTTGTTTTTGGGCTTAGATTCCAACCCCCCAAGCCATTGTACCCATCATCTCTGTTTGTGTTTCTCCTCAGCTGGTTTGCATCGTTTGCTCAAAATCTTTTGCTCTGTAATTCAGCGTTTTGTCAGTTTGGTTAACCCCCTCGTCTTCTTCATTGACTTGATGCTTCCTTTGATGCTATTTGGTGGTGCTCACATGAACGGTACGACGAATCGGTAAACAGGCATGTTTGCTTGTGTGAGGGAATCCAAACCCTATTTGTTGCATTGCATTTGCTTGCACCATCTCGACAAGGCCTGCTTAGTGGGAAAGGAGGCTCCAGTTTGGTGGATTTCTCTGGTCAACACCTGGTATCACTTTATTAACCCCTCGTCCATCGCGACCCCTGAACGCTCGGGAACAGCGGGGCCATCGGGTCGGCCCCCGTGGACGTCAGGGCTGCCTTTGAAGGGGGAAACGATGCCCCACATTGGAGCCTCCATGATGACTTTACCAGTTCCATGACCTATCTGACCTGTTCCCCCCTCGCTTCTCCCACAGCTGCTGGCCCCCACCAGCCTCCACATTACAGAGAGCTAGAGAAAGACTCAGAGAACATTGGAACGAGCACTGGAAAGGGGGAGAACGGTAAAAGGTCAACCGGTGGTCAGAAGATTTTTATTGGGATTGAGAGGGAGCCGGAGCAAGGGAGGGAGAATACCTTAAAGACCACCGTCTGAGAATTTAACTGCAGGGAATTTAGCTTCGCCCTTCGCTCACCAAGTGAAGTCCAGATCAGTTCAACCCTGAACCACAAGGAAGCATCAGAATTTGGCTTCATCCCTTCAACCGAACCCTGGTGTCACAAACACGCCTAGCCTCAGACTTGTTCTGTAACCAGTCAGCTCATTGCTATTGGCTATTGTGTGTTGATTTATTTATAAGTCAACATCATCTCACAAGGCTCTTCTGCTCTTCAATCACATATTTTAGATTATTATTAGAAGATAAACTTGACCCAGAAAGAATCCTACATCTGAGATTGCAAAGATGAGTAAATAATCATGCTTCCCCATTGTATTCAGGTTCTTACTTATTTCCTGTTCTTGGCCTTGTTATCTCCTGGTGGATACAGCGATGACATTCCCAAAACCACGTTCCTCAAGATGTATCGGTGGTACGTGTTAGCGGCAGTCCAGTCCTTGCTGCACTTCCAACAGTGAGAAAAACACAAGGTTATCAGCAGACCTGACCCTCGGTATTGCGCCTGCTCACCAGCGCTATAGTGCCACAGTCACAAGGCTTCCCCCCTCTGGCAGACCTGCTGGAGAAATTTACAGCCTCATCGCATGACTGCAGTCCTCGGGTAAAAATGCCATAAACACTGCATTATGGTGAAGGAGGAGGGGGACAAAGCAAATCTGTTACAGCCCAGTATTCTTCCTTGTTAAGTTCATTGGTCACAGTCATCTTGCCTGATGATTTATAATGGTATGTTTTTGCTCTTGCGGCCTGCTTGCGGTTTCAAACGTTTGGAGTTTGCACAAGGAAAAGTAACTGCGTTCAGGCACATATACTGTAAGGATAAGGTTTTCAGTGACGAGTGAGACTTTTCACAGCTCTGTGGGAACCTTCACCCGTCAGTCCCACTAATGATTTCAACATGTGACTTAAAGATCTTAGTTAACAAAAGTAATAACCTCCACCATTTATCTCTCTTCTTTCTTTCATTCGCTCTTAGCTGTCTCTGTAGGCATCTTTTTATGGAGCTGACATTCCTGGGTTGGCTGAAACAGAAGCTCTTGTTTAGGAGCCACCCTCCCATCCAAAGCCCCTTTTTATCATCTTCCTAGTTTTGGAGCTTGGGAGCAAAGGTCAAGACCCCCTCCAGCTTCAGAGACATGTTAGGTCATGCTAGCCACATGCTGTACTGCTCTCTGTTTAGTCCTGAAAACGCCCTGAGTCCACGCCTTTATCAGAGCTATGAGCGCACGCATTTACAACAACACGGTAAGAGCACTTTAGTGTCACCGGTTCAGTAAAACGTAAAACATTTTAAGTTCAATGCTTCGTTTGATCAACAAATCGTTTTGCCGTATTAAAATTTGTTGGACATGTTTAAAAGAAGTTTTAGAGATCACAGGTTAAATTAATTAATGCACTCGTCGTATAATCTTCTCATTTCTGTATTAACAATGTTACATTTTGTATGTTTATTTAGCATTAAGGGAAGGAGTCTCCAATGTCAGCAAGTTTTTCAGTGCTAACAGAGGACAGACGGCATTACACTTCCCAGTGTCTTAGACACATGAAAAGTTCAATAATCTCTGTCATCAATTTGAAAAGAACAGAAACTAACCTGCTTCAGAGACATTCCACAACATTAAACATACCTATAAAGAAAATTGCTGTGGTATAAAAAGAATAAAGTCATTTAGGTCATTTTTGAAATTGCATTTTTGTAATAAAAAAAAACACTTAAGCTATAAATTATTGAATCAATTAAACTCTTTTTAATTTTTGTTTAATATTTGTTTAATATATTTGTTTAATATATATTTAATATTTGTTTAATATATATTTATATTATTTTGTTTATTAATTATTTTACATTTCTTATTTTTCTCATTATTATTATTATTATTATTATTATTATTATTATTATTATTATTATTATTATTATTATTATTATTATGATTATTTAATCTGCTGTGAGTATATGAGACGAGCCGTCCCGATTAATTGGTGATGGTGTTTAGGTCATTGGGCTCTTTGCCATTGCTCTAGCTGAATCAGCATCAGCGTCATATCCACTCTTGACATGAAATATTACAGATTTGTATGGATAAACAGGAATTTTACAGAAAAAAACGAAGGGAAGCCTCCTAACCTTAACGCGAGACCTTTCTGAATATACAAACAAATAACTATATAAATCTGGAGGTTTCTGGCTGGAGGTTAGCAACTCTACAGGAGGTCAGTACAGGAACAGATAAATCTCAGTTAAAGACGCCATGATTCTCAGTGTTTAACCTCTTAATCAACCCCAGTCGAACAAAGGAAGGAGCGCACTATGCATCGAAATACACACTGTGCACGTTCATTCACAACTTCGTGTCTGTAATTTAAGCTACATTCATGAACTTCATAAGATCCTAATTACACCAGAATGGAACATGTCTGCCTATTGAACAGACATCCGTTACAGCTGATGCATTAAACCTGATGCGTAGTGTGTGATTGTTGCCTTTATAGCTTAAATCTGGTCTGCAAAGGACACAAACTCATGAAGAAATGAGCTAAGTTTGTGTGGGTCGTGCACCATTGGCTAATTGCACTGCAACAGAATTTAAAACCTGTTTACATTACTTATATAGTTTTGAGCTGTTTTTGAGCTAATTCTCTGTTAAAATTGGTTTTTCAAACATATTCCGGTCACAAAAAATTGGACTGATAGGATGTTGCAGTGGGTACATGGACCAGATGGTACAGGAAGAATAAGCTGACGCAAACACTCACACACAAAGCGATTAGCTGGAATTAACAACAACAGCAGAGTCGGCAAATAAAAGACATATTTATTGTTTATTTCAATAAATATTCTTATCAAGCTCATGTTGATAAGCATTCAAAATGCTATTCATAATGGTTTCTGCTGAAATTGTTGACATTTTTTTATATTATTGCAATTAGAAGGATAGAATTTATCCATTTCCCACTGAGAGATGATGATGATGATGATGATGATGATGATGATGATGATGATTCAATTCAATTCAAATTTATTTTTATAATTTTTTTATAGTCTTATAATTGACATCTCAAAGCAGCTTTACAGAACATAAACACAGAACAAAAAGTTATTATAAAGAATAATATAAAGATTAATAGAATACAAAATTCAAGATTAATATTAGATACATTTAAATGTGTATGTATTTATCCCTAATGAGCAAGTCCGAGGTGACTCAGGCAGCAGTGGCAAGGGAAAACTCCCTTGAATGGAAGGAAGAAACCTTGAGAGGAACCAGACTCAAAGGGGAACCCGTCCTCATATGGGTGACACTGGAGGGTGTGATTATAAATATACAGCCTGACAAATGTTGTATTGCTGATGATTTTGATGAAGGTTGATGTTGATGATGATTTTTGAGCACAGTCATAAAACATCGATCAATTTGGTGCAACAGGTCCAGAAGCATGCACATGGTGCCACAATGCTTCTGCTTAACTCTTCTGTCTGGATAATGTATATGAGGAGAGGGAGCTCTGACTTGCTTGTCATGCAGTGTCAAAGGCTCCATAAATTATCCAGAAAAACCAATGGCCTTTGCATTTCCTAGGCTGTCCTGTGTGTCCACGTTTACTCCCTGACCCCATTCTTAGCATCAGCGTGCCAGTTGCTTTAGTCATTCGTCACCCTGCAGGTACTAACTGCTCTTCCTGATTCATTCATCATATTCACCCATCTTCCTTGGCCTGAGACGCACCTCGGATGACATCTGATTAAAAAACGTTTCATCTTTTGTCTTTTCCTAGAATTTGTTTGTTTGTTTTTGATCAGTACAACTAAAACAGAGTTTAGTTCACTGCTATTAATTCTGATTGGTCAGAAGAGAAGGCATTGATTCATTTTCTCTAACAGAAACTCTAACAATAGTGCATTCACAGGACCTTAAATAAACAGGTTTTGTCAAATAAAATATAGAGAACTTTATTTAACATTGATGGAAGGAGTCTCCAGTGTCAGAGTCTTCAGGACAAAGGAATTTTTGCTACAGAAACAAACCTATGTCTTGAACATTTCACAACATTACATGCCAATATAAGTGGGTGATGTAATTTTATTTAATAAATTAAAACTGTAAATGAAATTGTGAACAAATTGCTGAAGTTCAAAAGGAATAAAACATTTCGAATGTGTTGTTATAGGAAAATTATCCACTTTGGTTTGATCACACCACTCATTTTTCCACTGATTGTATTATTCTGTAGATAATTCCTGATATTTGATTTTGTGCAAAGGATTAGACTCACCTACATTACTCACCATACATAAGAAATACTCAATATATTAGATGTCAGGAGAAAATCAATCAGAATTTATTTTTGACTTTCTTAGCAGCTTGCACTATATAGAATTACACTTAATCACTGGCCTCGGCTAAAATAATGCCTTTAGTCAGTACGAGCACAGCCTGCAGAACGACCTAATAGCAAGTCAAGGGGCTAATTGGACAACAGGTAGGGTTACATGTGACAACAATTAAGCCAAGCTAAAGGCCAACAATATAGCCCCTGGCACTAAAAGCTCTGCGCTCAACAGGGGTAGTCGTAAAGTGACATTTTTTTCCGTCTCCCACTCTCTAACCGGGGCCTGTATGTAACTTACGCACTAGTCGGTTATTTATTTTCCTTCATTTATAGAGATTGAGCTCTCTGTCTTTATTTGATTTGTAAATTGCAATCTTGTGACAATTGTAATAAATACATCCTGACATTTTTGAGAATTTACCATGTCCTCTAAAGCAATATTGAATGCAGGGGAAAAGAAAAAGTGCAGAAAGTGCAGAAAGCAGGCCAAAGAACATGGTTCCTGTAGTGATTTACACTGTTAAAAACAAATTATTCTCTATTGACTTAGTTACCAGAATTTTTTGTAACATAAATTTTGGAGTATGAAACTTTTTAAGTCCATTTAAATTAGTGGCTATATTACTCATTTGCTCTCAAATGCGTTTTATTGCTGACACAGTAATTGTGTAATAGTCTTGTGTAAAGTTTGTCTAAATGCATAGAAAGAAGTATTCCAGTTGAACAGAACTGTCCACAATTCCAGTTAATGAACATTTGCCCGTCCATTGGTGAAATTGTGTAGGATATTTACTTTAGACAAATAAATTAATTTCGGACAAATGGGTCATTTAAAATAACTGTAGAATCTTATCTGCATTGCTGAATTCTACCCAAACGTGATAAAAACATGAGCAAGGTTTTATTCAGCATGCATTCAGTAGGCCTGCTATTGGTTTCAGTGTAAACTAAAGGCTATAATATGAGGATAATTAATAGGTAACACATTTACATGTTAATTAGTAATTTTAAAAAACTGTCTCCAAAGTGCTCACAGATTTAAATCTTTATTTTCGGCTTAATGTTTATTAGTTTAAATCCTAGCTTCATTAACAGGCATGTTACTCTATACAGCAAGCCTTTTGTTTACTAAAGTAGCGTCATAACGTCTCTAAACTTTACTGACAAAACCAGCAAGAGGGGTTTTGACTCCTGTCAGGCTCCAGTCTCCCAGGGTGAAGGTTTATTCACCTCCGTTTGGTCAAAGAAGAGCCTGCGTTACACAAACAAGCGCTTTTGGCAGCAGGACATCGCCTTTTCACCTAAAAAAGAGAATAAATGGTGTGTGTGTGTGTGTGTGTGTGTGTGTGTGTGTGTGTGTGTGTGTGTGTGTGTGTGTGTGTGTGTGCGCGCGCGCGCGCGCAGGTGTGTTTTTCCAGTTTCCAACCAAGATTAAGTTGCGCTGCCTTGAACACTCCACTTCCATTAAAGCCCATTCTTTTCAAAATAAATAAATAAATAAATAAATAAATAAATAAATAAATAAATAAAATCCTCACGTTTGTTTCCGAGATTTTAAATTACCCCCCACCCCACCCCCCACAACACACACACACACACACACACACACACCATTTTTTTTGGAGGTAAAAAGGCGATGTCACACACACAAACACACACACACACACACACACACACACACACACACACACACACACACACACACACACACAGTGACAGACACACACCAAGACAGCACGCACACACTTATATACATGTATTAATATATATCTATACAAATAAGGACCACAAAACTGTCTTCTACAATCTTCTACCATCAGATCGCCTGTTATCGCATTAACAGAATTTTAGAAAGGCGCCGCTTTCCAATTGGACAATTTCACTACCACCAACCAATAATGCACGACTTTTCTATTCGGCCACGCCCATTAAACGAGGGCGTCACACCTTAATATGGTAAGTGCATCCTTTTTTGGAGTGCAGTGGGCGGAGCTTGGACAGACCCTGCTGTTTAGTGTCACTTTCACCAAACTCGGAACTACGAGAGGTGAACTGAACTGACAGCTGGCGGATGAGCTGCACTGCTCCTGCGGACAGCTTCTCATTCTTCACGCAGAATCTCACCACTGACGGATGTTTCCATTCCAACATTCGCGATTTGTGGACTGAACTCTTTTTTTATTATTATCTTTTTCCACCCGTCGGAAGAGTTCCGAGGAGCGCACATGTGAATTTAATTACCTCCGGGCTTCTTTTTGCGTGCATGTCGGTGGGGTTTTCGGGCGAAGCTGCTGTTTACAGATAAATTCCTTCACCACCTTCATACGGTGTCATTTTTGTCCGTTCGTGAGGGCAGCGTTTTTGGCATAAAGCTTGAACTGAGAGTCATTGAAACTTTTGCGTAAAGTCGCTCTTTGTTGTGCGCCGCAGACCGGGACGAGCGAGAGAAGCTTTGCGCGTAAAGACTGTGTGATTTCCCGCACGGAGCGTTGATCATGTCACCGTCGCGCGCGCATTACAAACCTCTCCACAAATAACCAAGTAAATTAAACAAAGCATAAAAAATACATATCTATAGATCTATAGATGCGCTTGCATTTAAGTTCTGTGCGGATTTAAATCTTCGAGGGACGGATTCTTGCTCTGCTCTTAGGGCGTGAAGGAGTTTCACAGAGACGTGCATCTGTAATTTAACCCCCTGCTCTACAGGATAGCATGGCAATGGTAGTAAACCAGTGGCAGGAGAGCATCGCAACCGACCCCGGCTCTCAGCTGCAGCTGTGCGGTCAGGAGCCGGGCGGCGCACCGGCCACCCCGTCCGCGTCCACGCCGGGTAACGACGCGCTCGGCGCCGATAAGCTGGCCAGCGTGGACTGCATGGTGTGCGGAGACAAGTCGAGCGGCAAGCACTACGGTCAGTTCACGTGTGAGGGCTGCAAGAGCTTCTTTAAGCGCTCCGTGCGCCGCAACCTGACCTACAGCTGCCGGGGGAACCGAGACTGCCCCGTGGACCAACACCACCGCAATCAGTGTCAGTACTGCCGCCTCAAGAAGTGCCTCAAGGTCGGCATGAGGAGAGAGGGTGAGTGCTGCCCAAAGCCGCTCTATCACTGCACATTACTGCTCAGAACATTAAGCTGTAAGAAACAAATCAAATACATTTCTGCATAATATGTAAGCATTTTGTTTCGTTCAGAAATTCACAAAATATCGTTTAGTAGCCTAATTGTGAAATAATTCACAATTAGGTGACCTTTCTAAGAAATCACACTCATACATATAGCTCTGTAATTCTGGTGAATAGTATGAGCTCCCAGCATTTAAGATGTTTATACATTTTTTTTAAACTTCATACAATTTAATATATATATATATATATAAATCGTTCCACTTCCTCTTTGCCTGTTAATGATGTAGTGTAATTTTCTATCTTCCCCAATTTTAGAAGGGATGCAGTTTGAATGAATTTGTTCGGAATAAATCATGATATTAATACGAGTTCAAATATTATTTAAACCAATACAAGTTAGACTTCAACTACTATTCAACAAAAGGTTCAATAATGTGTTCTTAAAACAAAGCATTTCATTATAGTAATATTTTAAAGAATATTCAGTATATGATTTAATATATTGTAGTATAGTATATTTTGTGCAGTAATAGTGTCTGATGTCATTTGTAAATGTAGTTCATTTTATCCTGCAACACTACATCCAGGCTTATCTGAGCTTACTATCAAGTGCCCTAAAATGCCTCTGTGTAAGGTTTAAGTGAACAGAAAAGCCACTCTGTGCTGATTAAGTGGAGTAAAATGTCACTAAAAGTGTCTGTCGTGTCAAATCTCCGTCTCCACCGGCCATGCAGCCGATGATGACGCATGTGGTTTTAGAGATGGAGGTGTCCACTGTGTATGGATCTGACTTTAAAGTTACTTCAAACCCATAAGTATTTTTCTCACACATGGAACCCTTTTGTTTTCCCATTAATTATGGCGTTTTGCTCTCGTGACACTTCAGCTGCTACCAAGTGCCCCAGCAGGCTCCATTTATTGTAATATGTGTATTATGGTTGGCTCAGTTGGAATAAAATAGACACACATCATCAGTGACGAACATATTAAAAAAATACTGGATATACAAGGTGCAGTGTGGTGTGATAGAAGCTGGCTGACTTTTTGGTTAGATTTCAGTTTGACCTCCATATCTGTGTCTTTAAACAGCTAATGTTTCAGATTATTTCTCAGCAAATTTAATTTCAGTGAATCACCTCATACTCAATTGTTCATTTTCAGACCATATGTATATTTCACTTTTAAAGACACGTGATGATTTGATTAATTAGGGCACAATAAAATATCAGGAAAATAAAATGTGCTTATGTTCATTTAAAAAGAACAGATACATATATTAGCCATTTAGCATGGCTCAAAACATTTAGATGCACTAAAAACCTTCAGTGTAGAGAAAGCTTTGAATGTTGCATTAAAAATTTTCACAAATATTACATAACAAAATGTGACTGTAAATTAGAAATGTGAATTTAGGCTTGTTTTCTGCACGTATGTTTGTGAAAGCAGGGTTCTGAACATTGTGCGTTTTGTTCATGGAAAAGGAATTCACGTATTCCAGCCAGAGGGTTAACGTCCACAGAAATCCTCCTCATTTATCAAAGTCCATTGGCATTTCTCAAAGTTTTGTTGTTTTAGTCTCAAATTGTTTTTGTTTTTTTGCTTAACTTTTTACATTTTATTACTGTAGGTCCTTTTTAAAAAAAAAAATAATAAAGTTAAATGTTATTTTGGGAAGGAAGCTGTAGAGGAACAAACTGAGAAATAAATTATTTACAATTCCATCACTTCTGTGTTCACAGGATCCTTTTCCACTAATCCAAATGAATAAATTACTTAAACTTACACAGAATTAAATATGTAACACATATAACCACAGAGTAATCATTGGTTTATTTACTAATTTAATAAATTCATAGGTAATTGCTGAAACCTAACAGTTTAGTCTATAGTTTATCCATTGTGCTTGAAATCTGATGCTGGAATAAGGTTTCTTTATTATTTTTAAATAGGACTTAAAAATCTAAAGCACACACATAAAGCATGTCTACATAATATTTTGGAATTTGTGTTAATCCTGTGACTCTAGCTACAAAAAACAATTTTCTCTTTTTTTTTTATTACCACAATAATCTTTTTTTTTTTTTTTTTGCCAAACGTGTTCTCAAAGCCAGAACTCACACTTATTTTATATTCCTAAAAAGACATTTGATCTTCACAAATGTCTTACAAACCTGCCCACCTACACAGGTAGGGATACACCATATCCTTCTCACTTTATCTTGGAGTTCATGCATAAGTGAAGCGTTCTTTTGAATTATGCAACGTTTCCCTATGAGAAACAGGTAGAGAAGCACCTTGTGTCCATGCAGTACTAAGAGATCTGTGCTCAGGGTTACTGTGCTATGGTAACTGTGTTATAGACGCTGCTAAACAAGCCATTACTGTGACTCGGAGGTCAAATTCTACAATCCTGTAAAGACACGTCTACTACTCTGCAAATTCCGTTTTGTCCTATTGACATTTTGTACACATGTTTGACATTTTGTATGTATTTAAAAGCTCAGTGTGTACTGAGGTGCGTTTTAGTTCCTAAATGCATTATTGACATGGTAGGAGCATTATTTGTGCTGGGATAAATGTCAGGATTGCTTTAAATGCCTATATCTATTTATTATGGCAAATTTTGATGAATAATGAAAATCTGGACACCGGTGGTGCTTATTAATAGAACATAACACTAACCATTGTAACTTTATTGATACTAATCCAAAACCTTTCCCCTCATATCTGTGTGTGTGAGTGTGTCTGTGTGTGTGTGTGTGTGTGTGTGTGTGTGTGTGTGTGTGTGTGTGTAAGGTTTAACCTCATTCGTAACCTCATTTATCTAATCTAACCTAACATGTGTAAATAATGCTGCTTGCCTAAGTAGAAGACGGAGGTGTTGACATCAATAGATATGATTAATGGAATATGAAAAAAGGTCGTTTTGTCTGATAACTGTTTTTGAAGCAGCTAATTTCATTGAACTCATTGTGATGTGGAGTGTTCAGAAATCCCACACACTACTCCTACTGACGCGTCATGTGTTTGTGCATGAATGAGGCCGAATCATGACGCAGTCTCAATTGTGCTTTACAAAGACCCTCAGTTCATGTTTTTTCCTGGAACGCCATTTTCTGCTAGTATTCTGACATCAGCGGCTTTTGGACAAGGCAGACGAAACATAAAGTGCTTTTAAACCATTTTTTAATTTTGGGAAAATAGGTCAGAGGGCTGATTTAGTTAGAGCTCTAGATTTTTTGCTCTGGCACTTGGCCAAGCTGCTCAATTGCTCTACCTGTTTTCGCACCTTATACTCCTCTTAACATGATTGTCATTCCAGCCTGACAAGAAGAGTTCATGTGATGGAGAAAGAGCAAATGTGATGAACTGACAGTGGTTGTACATGTGTGTGTGTGTGTGTGTGTGTGTGTGTGTGTGTGTGTGTGTGTGTGTGTGTGTGTGTGTGATTGCTGGAATGTCCTGCATGCACTGCCGTGACCTTTGTTAAGGCACGAAATGGATGGATATAGATACGACTAGATAAGAACATTGGCATTCACACACACACTTACACACACACTTACACAGACACACACACTAAGGGTTTCACTAATTAATTTCTGTCATACACACAAAGAAGCTCAATCTCTCATAACCAGTGTATCAAAGCTCATGAGAATGAACAGTGTGAAAATGCTCAGATCTCAGATCCCAGGGTTGTGGACATTCCACTTAAGCACCAAAACGCTCAACACACACACACACACACTCACACACACACTCCACACTGCACACTGCTGCCGGAATCTCAGCAGGCACACATGTAGCGGAGCCTCGTCCCGTGACCCGTAACAAAAGGTGAAATATAGGTCATTGGAAGGTAAACATTAATATTAGACCGGTTTAAGACAAAGTCCAAAAGTGACAGGTCTTAGCAGGATTTGGGTAAATATCACCTCACTGCTCTTATCCTGCATGTTCTACATGCACAAACAAAAAAGCATATGTCTTCTTTGTTCTGCGTGCACATTTAAACACACAGCAGGGAGATTTGTGCATGCGTTTGATTGCGTTCTCTCTTGAGCGATATTCTGCATACCATAATCACAAGACCTGCAAGACTTGAACGAGTGGAGAAGTAATTGTATGCAGTTATTATGATAACTGACTCCTCCCAGCCCAGCTGTGGCACTGACGTGGTCTGTTTCTTTAAACGTTGCTTTAGGGCTAAAGTAGGTTTGGCAGATGTAAATGCATCTATTGTGTTCACTAATATGTTTGCATTATCACTCTTTATTTTTGTCAGTGGGACATATTTTTCTTTGGCATAACCGTATTCACTTGGAGAACATTGGTATATTCACCAAGTTTGGATATATAATACATGGCAAGAGACACTGCAAGTTGGAAAAATGGGGAAATCCAGCTGCTATGACACTTGACCTATAGCAAGAGATTTCCTCCAACTCCCCACCATGTGTTTAGCATATCCCCTTATTAATTCATCAGCCCCATGTGACTGGAGCTATTATGGGATGTGTGAAGGACTCTTCCTGTTGCACAAAGAGAGACCTATAACAGATTTAACATGTCAAAAGTCCATGCATATGAAGTTTTGACAGAGCACGTCTCCGGCTTGTTCGAGGGGAACCGTACATTTTTCATATTTTTGCATTTCTCTAGCACATTTGAGTATTGAACTAAGTAGTGCCTAAGGTAAGGGCATGTGTTTGTTTTCTCCATGGCATGGACATCCTTTTCCCTACATCGTTTGAGTGTTCACGTGGATGTTGAATGAAGCGTCAGGTCATGGATCAGGTGATAGTGAACTGTCAACACTGCTGCTGTTCAGGGTCAGTCCTATTATGACTCATTGGTCTTTGTTCAGTGACTAGCAAAGGGGAATTTTGTAGCAGGAATGGCATCGTGTTTATAGGAATTTTTAAAGGTCTAGGTCACCTCAATAGGATACACTGTATATTAGGTAAAATAATCGCTTCAGTTTATTATCTGCTATGTTGCAAACCCCAGTGAGAATGAGTCAAGACCAGCCCCATGGTGTGACCAACACTAGTGTAATGTATAGTCATGGTAGTTTGGTTTTCCCCTCAATCACTGAAGGAACAACCACAGATCAACTCAGTTCAGACTAGTCACTTCCTCTAAAGCTCTAAAGTAAGAGCAGTCTCAGAAAGCCTTGTTCCAAGGGCCACCCACAGCTGATCCTGGATCACGGCCAGATACTTCCACATTCTCTCTTCCTTTCACAGTCAGTCCTTTTCTTATTCTCATTTCTTCCCCCATATACCCTTTGACCCATTCCCCACTTTCTTTCTGAGCCAAGGTCCACATCCTAAAGCCCTGCTGCAAACATAGTACAATGTTTTAGCCCTCCAAAAAAGTCACACTGAATCATTGTGAACTCTCTAGATTCATTGCATGCGCTGTTCTATGTTAAAGAAGTTTTACTTAACAAATCATTTGTATTATAGAGAGGTGAGAAAAAGTTGTGGTCGGAATGGTTTCCTTACAATGAATAACGTGCCTTATCTTCAAATAAGTCTTATCTTCAGTAGTCACAACCGCCAGTTCTAATCTGTTTAGCTGAATAGTCTTTTTTCCGTTATTACTCAGTGATCGTTGTGGTACCTGTTCCTTAGTTCCAGCAACAAGCACTAGTTTTGCATCAGGGTTACTAAGCAGTACAAGTTCTGGTCTTGTTTTTGTCCCAGTATGAATCCCTTTGTTGATGTAACCTGGTTTTCCAGGTCCCTTAATCTTCTGCCTCCCTGGTCTCCCTGGTTTCTGTTTCTGACCCTGTCCCAGTGCCCTATCCCATCCACATCACTTTCCTAAGCCCCTCCTGCAGGCTCCAATGTTAGCAGTACCACGGCTCAGGGATCTCCAGGTGGTGTAGGTCCTCTGTGTGCCACGAGGATCGTTCTCATGTCCATTAGTTCTTTGGCTTCATACACAATTCCTACCTTTTCACAATGGCCTTTAAAAGCCCGTCTTGGAGTCCTGCACAGTTTGAAGGTTTCCATAGACATATCTAGAGCAACACTTTTTGGGATCATTTTGAGGAGGAAGGCATTAAACTCCTTAGTGGGTCCCTTGCTCCATAATTACCAGTGACCTTATAGTCCTGACCTTGGACTGCCATATCTGATACAACCCCTAATTTTTGTATTGGTATACTGTCATTAAAACTATTATGCATGTTCATGTAATCTATTTAACCTTGGGCAAATAGGTTCCCAGTAGTGTATAGGTTCTGACGGTAGACCGTATATAAGTGGATTTGGTGAAATAGGTTTGTTTTTTCCTTTTATTACAGCACAGTATCAATTAAAGTCCACGATATCTGAGAGTAAAGCGTGATTAAGATAATATCCACGTTGATTAAGGAAAAGGCCGTGACCCTTACCATACTTTACAGTCCTCGAGTAACACAGCTGTTCTATTCTAAGCGCAGGAGACACTGGTTTTTCTTTCCATCTCTAGCACACCTCTCTCTGTCTGTTCTGTCGTGCACATGGTTGTTGTATGTAACAGTAGATGGAGTTATTAGTCAGACAGGGGCATGGCTGAACAGGTGTTTTCCAAATGGGCTTTGAGGGTCACGGTGGCAAAAATGGCCTCTGTTTGGCCCTTGGCCTCTGCTGAGCCATTTGTCAAGGGGAGGTGTGAAAAACCATTCCTCTTTAAGCAGCATCTATTTGCTCATTACTCATTGATGGAGAGCAATGGATTCTTCTCTGGTGGACTATGCAGATATGTGACAAGAGCAAAGCGGATATTTTATACGTCTCACAAACTGGTAATGTAGTCGAAAAAGATTAGCATTTTGGCAAACTATACCACAATATTTATCAGGCAGAGTGATTTGAGTAGGTCAACGATATAAATGAGTTTATTGACTTTCAGAAGACAATATATAGAAGAAGTCAAACCTCCAGTTCAGTATTATTTGACACTTAATAGTATCTTATATGCTCAAGCAAAAATAATACCGTTGAGAATACGTTGTGACAGTTTACTTTACATACCAGCCGTGAGTCTTTCTTTGACATCAGTTTTACATTTTTTCTCTTTGTGTCCACAGCCGTCCAGCGAGGACGTATGTCCAGCTCTCAGACCAGTCCAGGCCAGTACCTGCCCAATGGGAATGACCCGTACAATGGACAACCATATCTCTCTGGCTTCATCTCTCTGCTTCTCCGGGCAGAGCCATACCCCACGTCCCGCTACGGCGCTCAGTGCATGCAGTCAAACAACCTGATGGGCATCGAGAACATTTGCGAGCTGGCAGCACGTCTTCTTTTTAGCGCTGTAGAGTGGGCCAAGAATATCCCATTCTTTCCAGACCTACAGCTCATGGATCAGGTAGAGCCACTATAGAAAAGTGAGGCTATGTGATTGTGATCAAATAAATAACTAGCTGATGAAATTAATGCAAAATGCATTTTAGGTGCAACGTTCTTACAAGGCGTATACAGCTGATCCAATAGTACGCTTTTCAGTCATTGGTTTTGGAGGAAATGTACAAGTCATGTACAGGGAACTGGAAATCAAGACAAATATGATAATGCTTTTATAGGTGCACTTTCTGTGCCAGTCAAAGATAGATAACAATTACATGAGCAAGATTTATTTCTGACTCCTCCAGTAAAAAAAAAAAATCAAGCTGAGATCAAATGAGCATGTTGGTAGTACGCTTATACCAGTAGCAGTCTATGAGCTGCTGACATTAACGCTATTAACGCTCTGATCTTCACTGAGCTTCTTTATGACAATGTTGGCTCCTAGGTGGCGTTGTTGCGCATGTCGTGGAGTGAGCTGTTTGTGCTGAATGCAGCACAGTGTTCCATGCCCCTGCATGTGGCACCGCTGCTAGCTGCCGCCGGTCTGCACGCCTCCCCGATGTCAGCTGAGCGCGTGGTGGCCTTCATGGATCATATCCGTGTATTCCAAGAGCAGGTAGAGAAGCTGAAGGCCCTGCAGGTGGACACAGCGGAATATTCCTGCCTCAAATCCATTGTGCTCTTTACTTCAGGTAAGAAGAATCTACAGAATAAATTGTTTGGTTTTAAGGTGGTGTCTGTCCTGTCTGTCCTGTAATCAGAACCTTGAACGTTACTTAAAGATAAACTTTAAAGATTTCAGAGTTTGACTGGGCACTTGGTCATGAGTTAACCTTCAATTATACACTTCCAGTCTCCATCAAATCTTTAAGTCTTTGTATTGAATGCCTTGTTCCTTACCCTCATTATCCACTCTAATGAGAATATAATTGGAATTTATAAAAGGAGAATGAGTTGTTACTGTAGTTACTGTAAGATTAGATTTGTCTTTGACAAAGAATCATTTAGTTGATATTACAGTGTACAGTTGATATTAACATCTAACATCAATTTAACTGATTGTATGCATGTATGAAGAACCTTTATCATCAGTGGAAAAGGTTACAGACTATAAAAATGCTCTCAATGTGTTTTTTTTTTTTTTTTTGTACTTTTGGGGAATCAAAAGTGATTATTTTATGACATCACTACAAAAACTCATTTCCTCTTGGTACCTTTATTTTTTAAGATTGCACAAAACAAATGTATGTTTCGTTGTGGTTTGTTTCCAATATAAAAAAAAAACAATAGTTAATTTCAGTTCAGTTCAGTTCATGTGAACCAGTTTTTGATTCTAGAAGTTTCTTTTTTTTTTTTAACATGTTTCTTAAAGCTGAACCAAAAACGGACAATTAACACAAATAGCACATTCAAAACCTTTTGGCATTGTATTTCAGCGTGACCAAAAACTATGAGTTAAGAGTAGTGTTCATTTTAATTTCACAAAGCAACTAAGAGTAAATGAAGTAACTCCATTTCAGAGTGTTGTTTCCCAGAGCAGAGGTGTGTGTGTGCGGGACTGTTTTTTCAATTCCACTCCCACCAAAGGAATCTTAAAGGAATTCTGACCAATCCCACTCCCTCTCATACTTCTTTCTCTTTGTACCCGCCTACAGTATGACCCTAGTGATTCCTCATTGATTTTGCCAAAATATAAACAAATCATTTAAAGTCATTTAAATGATAATTACCCTGACTGTTGCACCGTGTCCAACAAGCTCCCATGTTATTCTTGGAATCTCACAACGACAGTAAATCCGTCCATTCTTGTGGCTTTGTTGTCGGGTCTCGTGGGAACCCAATCCCAATCCACACCTCGAGCACAGAGTGACGTGTTTTATCATCTGCTGCCAGTTAGTAACACGATCCGACCTTAAGAGCTAATGCTACATCTGTGATCTTTTCAGTAAATAAGCTAGCGTTTTTATCCATTTTGTCACATTTGTTCAAACGAAAAAAAGTAATCTGTTGTTATGCCTAGTTTCTTTTGTTTTGATGCATGGGCTTTAACTTTTTAGCAGTTTTCTGTGTAGTTTACAACGCTGTTCACTAGTCTGCACTAGAATGTAGGGGATCTGGAAGGGATAAAAGATACGACAGCTGCTCTAACGCACCTGATGCAACACAGGAAGGGGATACTAATGAGTTGATGGGTTAAATGTCAAGTCTTAAAGTTAGATAAATAGCCCTGCTGTAGCAAACACGGTATTACGGATTTGACAACCCTGCCGTAAAAAACACCCCGGCTCAGACATATATTGCACAGTTTATTTTTCAGTGGTTGGAAAAACATATGGAGTTGCTTGGAATGCTATCCAAACATTATGACCACCAAACTCGGTTAATGTGGCCTGTGGGTACAATGTGATAGGTCACAAGTGACGTTACACACACGGATCTGCAACGCTTTCTACACACCTATTTATTCATTTTCCAGCAATTACAAATCCAGTAACATGTTCGCAATCCTTAAATATGACCCACACTTTCCCAGATGGTTCTCTTGATTCTTCAGACTTCCATCTATTATTGAAACCAGCCAAGCAATCTCTTGCCCCTCCCCCTTTCTCCCACCAGCAGGCCTGAATTATGTATGCTGAGTTACAGTGAGAGGGTTCAACGCAGTCTGACCTACATAACTCGCCACCTCCTTTCCCAGAGGGGTTTCCACCGCGTCCATGTTGCCCCCAATCTCCCAACTGATGGCGAATGCCGTTGGTCCTTCATCTATTTTGCCTGGATTCGCAGCAGTAGGGGGCTTCCCTATGTGTACTCTCACTGTGAAACACAAAGGGAATGAGAGAGTACCTACTCCATTATACGCAACCTCATGGGAAACTGCACACAGGCACGCAAATTTTGTCAGCGCTGACATTATTCCTGAGACTGATGCATCACCCAGTCGCCTCAAAACACTCGGTACAGTGACTGATATCTTCATATGCCCTAACGTGACAAGGTCAGACATGACAGTTGTGTCCCTCCATGTAGCAAGGAAGGGGTGGGGACTTTTCACCCCCAGAGAAATATAAAGCAGTTCATCTTTTGTTTCTTCAAAACAAAACTCAGCATGATAACATATTAGTAATGTGTAAACTGACTGACAGAATAAAAAGAATGGCAAGACTTTTTTTATCCTTGACCAAAAAAAAAAATTGATGAAAATTGTCGACATGACGGACATCTGTGTCCTTTTTAAATGTCTAGATGTCCTAAAGGAAAAATCCACCCTGAATGACTTACTTGTGTATCTTTTGCATGATCCTGAGATACATTGGATGCTATTGCGAACAAATTAGCACTTAAACCACTAACCATGTCACAAATGTTTAAAGCTAAATATATTCAGTGTGTTTCAGGAAGGAATATTTATTCTTTTAAGTGTGATCTTGAGCAATGTTTTGTCTTTAAATCCCTCAGTCGCAGGGGGGGTTGAATATACACTAACCACAATCTCGCTGCTTCTTCCAGATGCCATGGGCCTGTCAGATGTGGCTCATGTGGAAAGCATCCAGGAAAAGTCTCAGTGTGCCCTGGAGGAGTATGTAAGGAATCAGTACCCCAATCAGCCCAACCGTTTCGGGCGTCTTTTGCTGCGACTGCCGTCTCTGCGCATCGTCTCGTCGCCTGTGATCGAGCAGCTCTTCTTTGTGCGCCTGGTGGGCAAGACACCCATCGAGACGCTGCTTAGGGACATGCTGCTATCTGGCTCCAGCTACAACTGGCCCTACATGCCTGTGCAGAGAGACCGACCTCTGTCGCTCCACTACAACGAGAACGGGCCTTGACCTCATCCGCATCCGCTAAAAGCCACAACATGTAGAACCCATCAGCACCTAATTCGCCATTCTGTGGTCGGGAATTGAACTCTTGAGACATTCTCGTGCCAAGATTCCTACTGCAGTTGCTCTACAGTGTTTACGGACATCATGACTGAGTACTTGACTGCATCACCTTGACTGAAAGGGGCAAAGTCCATTCCAGTCCACTGATTTTCAAACAAGCCAGAAGCCATTAAAGCTGATACCAAAGTGGGTGTCTTTCTTTTTGTACCAGGACATTTTGAGAAATAAAATTTATAATCCAGAGTTTAAGAGAAACTGTCTGTATGTTAAGTGAGGAGAAGTGGAAAAAATCACGCTAACTCGACAGTCCGAAAAGAGACAAGAGGCCAGTAAGACTCCGAACATGGCCAAGCCAGAACATAAACGGCAGGTGAACCGTACGAGTCGGTGAAAAGAACTCTATTGTGGTTCGTCTCAATGTCATTTTGAGTCTCTAAGGGGAGTTTTGAAAGAGGCACTTCATTTTGAAACCAGCCAGTCACCCTCCCTTTTTCTTTATGCTCTTTCCAGCTACCACCAAAAATTTAGCACAGCTAGATAGACTTTCTTTAGTTGCCATACAAGGTCAGTCTGTAGTGCTTATTTCGCTCATCGAGGAAAACACTGAAGAGTAAATATGAGCAAAAATCAGGACCTCGGCATATTGTCAGCTCTCGGGGACCGGGAGCCGTGCTGTACTGTATGTAGCAGTGGATATTAAGTATTTCATTATTCTTCTAGCAGTATGTTTCAGTATGTCACTGTTTTAACATGGCACTACAGCTTTCAAAGGCAACGTTTGGATTTATAAGGCCAAGGGGTCTAGGAAAGCAGGACCTGTTATATTAGTTCACAGAATATTTCTATAAGAGGTTTTTTCCTGTATTTTAGGTTTGAAGAAAAATGAGTCCTTGAAATAAAATTTGTCGTTCACAAAAAATTATGTCGTTTCGTTGTAATTTGTAAAGTCAAAGTAGTTTTGATAAAATGCTGATCTTTAAAAATAATATATTAATAGTTTAATTTTCAAATTGTGAGCTTTAGCATGTGTAGTAAATGAACAAATTCAGTGGAAGATGTTTTCTAAAAATATTGAACAACATTGTTAGGTTTAGAGTGGATGTGGTACTGTAAGTACTGTTGATGTTCCCACACGGGGTGTAAATCGTTCAAGATCATTTACACAGGAAATACAGTCTTATTTGTTAGAATCTGATACGTTGGGGAAAAAAATCATATCCTGTGTTTGATCCTGAGTTTAACAATTTATGTACATTATATACAGATTATGCTGACTGGTTTATTTCAAATACATGGCAATTTAATTAACATTTAAAAATGTTAATTAAACAAACAAACAAAAATAATGGTGAGAAATCGTTAATGAGAGTCTGTGGTAGGTGATCTTATAGTCATCATTTTGTTGTATTCAACTCCTTTTATGGAGTTAGTGGGTGTGGCTAAATGTAAATGAGCTGTGTAAACACGTTGTAAAGGTAATTGGTAGATATTATAAATAATGTGAATTTATCCCTTAACAAGTACATAATAATATAAAGTACGTTCTTAAGGATTGTCCATGGTTATGTCCCTCTTATTAAAGGTACAACAAAGATAGTAGTTTGTATATTAATAACCCCAGTTTTGTGTTGTTTTTCTGATGCACTTAGATAAACCAGACCCCACCTTTAGAAAAAAAGAGTAATCTGTCCAGTTTCTGTCCTTCCCCCACTTTTCTATCACGCCACTCGTCGTCTTGAGCAGCTTATATAAAAATGACTTATGTCTTCATTTCAGAGCTGTCAGTCCCAACCGGACACAGTGACCTCTCCACTCCCTCCTGCACCCATGTTCACTCCCCATGAATATAAACCACATGTAGTGTGTTCCATATGTGAAAGAGTGCGTGTAGGTCTGAAATGTCACTTGATAGCCAAGCACACATCTACCTTTCACTCCTCGTGCTATCAAAATTTATGGGAATCAGAATCTATAACTTGGCGTACAGGTTATCCACCAAGGTGCGTTAAGGAGACCTGAGCAGGGACCAGCCCATGGCTGAAATGACAAATCCAGTATCTCTGCCTATAAATCATTCATACCTGGCATTAATAGTCCCAGACTCTACTATCACAGACAAACAGATTGCTGCATTTGCCCCCTGACTAAACAGTCACTCCTGTTTAACCCCAACACCTCAATCTGTTATGACACGATTTCAATTTGCCAAGAGATGTGGATTCAGAGGGTGGAGGGCATTCTGTATACTAAGTGGATGAATAAAGATGCCCCGTGGCTGTTGCTTTTTAGACGTGAACGCTAGCCGCAAGGGCAGGGCACCCCGCATGAACTCCCCACACTGTGGTGTCCAGATCAATAGACAAATTGAATTGAGGTCACAGTTTGTCTATAAGGGGTCCCACTTTTCTGGCTGGCTGTCAAAAAGCCACCTGGGGCGGGACGGGGGAATTTTTTCTGCTGAGTGCTCCCTTATTTAGTGGACAGACAGACAGACAGACAGACAGACAGACAGACAGACAGACAGACAGACAGACAGACAGACAGATAGATAGATAGATAGATAGATAGATAGATAGATAGATAGATAGATAGATAGAGTAGAGTAACTGATATCACTGTTGATTCTTTTCCTCTTACGGTTATTGCAATTTTCAGTCATGGTTGCAAAACAGCAACAAAACAAGTTAGTTTCAGTAGCTGCTAATGTTACAGCCGCTAGAATTTGTTCCCTCACCACAAACTACAAAGGAAAACTGCAGAGCATTAACCCCTCTGTCCTGAAGATGTTGGATCTCTAAAGCTCTGATACCGGAGACTCTTTCTGCAGATCTCCTTACATTGTATCAATGATTCAATGTTTTTTTATCCATTAATGTGAAAATGATAACATATTAAAACAATCTGTTAATTAAGTGCATTAAACCTTTGATGTACTGTGAACCCCTTCTGACCAATCAGAACCAAGCATTCAACAAGTCAAATCAAATCAAGAAGCTTTTATTGTCATTTCAACCATATATAGCTGACGCAGTACACAGTGAAATGAGACAACGTGTCTCCAGGACCATGGAGCTACATAAAAATGACATAAAGCTACATAAAACAACACACAGCTATGGACTTAAGTCCTAACCACATAAAGTGGAACATGTGCAACTTAGTGCAAATGTGCTGGACAAAAGACAGTGCAAACACTGTTGGCTTTGCGGATGCAGCATGTGTTATAAATGTCTGTGATGGAGGGAAGAGAGACTCCAATGATCTTCTCAGCTGTCCTAACTATCCGCTGCAGGGTCTTGGGATCAGAGACGGTGCGGTTCCCAAACTAGACAGTGATGCAGCTGCGGTATACAGTAAATGCATACATTAAAAAATACATGCAGAATAATAAATACAGGCAGTTGGAGGCTTTTTGGTGTCAGTGTTTTCAATATAAATCCTTGTTTACTGCAAACACTAGTTTGGCCCAAAGTTAGCCTCCTTTTTTTCTGCTTCCAAAGTAGGCTGTTTGTAGAAAGGCCTTCCAGCTTTTTTTTTAACCAAAAGCTATTTCACGTTCCAGGGCACACAAGACTGAATGATGACAGACTAAGCCGACTTTTCAAGATGAGGATGTGTTCTTCTTGTGCTCGACTTTCCTCATGGGAATTCCAAACCTTTCTCAATCCCAAGGCAAACAGGGGAGAGGAAAACTGAGGCCAGAGTAAAGGAAACTCCTCTGCTATAAGATGTAAAGCCCAAAATTCCACTGCATTTTAATAAAAGAAAATAACACAACCTCGCCTTCCGGCTAGAAAATCTTTAAGAGAGGGTCTGACTCCAATATGTGGCAACCCCATCAATATTAACGTGGGAGAAAGTTCCACCAAAGCCAGTTAAACCCCACTGCATCAATATTAATGTGCTGTGCTGCGTTCCTGCCACCTACTGGAATTCTCACAGGGCATTAGGTCCAAAAAAAAAATCTTTAACCTGACTTTAATCTGACTGTTCTAATTGAAATTTGGACTATATGAGATATTATCAAAGTTTTATATACAAAACAGAAACATATCCCGCAAAACATGATTAAAAAACAGACATGAAACAGACATGAGTGGAATAAAATCAGTCATTTAAATACACTCAAATAATTTTCTGTAAAGCAAATCATTAAAAACACACCCATGGGTGTAATTCATAAGTATTGTTATAATGGAAATATACACTTACAGTAGATACACACTGTTTAATAAAAATCAGGCTGAATAAATGGATTGATTCGTCTCTAATCTCTTGGTCACAGACACTACTTTTATCCTCAAACCAGTTCAGATACGAAGTGAGCTAATAAGTTCATTCCTGCGTATTCACCTAATTTTACTAATAAACAAAATATAAAATAAACTTTGACTATAAATTCTCCCATAGATTAGAATTATACATTTTGTTTATTATTGAAATTAAGCGAATGAACGAATAATATATATGAAAAGAGTGTTCAGCAGTCAGTTGCTGCGTATAACTGTGTGACTAATCATATCATGGTCTTGCAGCACCGTCTGCTCTGCTGGAGCACCAATACGAATACGATCACCCTGCGCATGTTTCTGGGTCAGAACGTTAGATATTTCAGATGGTGTATTTTTAGACACGTCTGTTTCCACTTAGTGTATGTTCTCCTCTTGTGTGGCCTGCATCTCTCTCTCTCTCTCTCTCTCTCTCTCTCTCTCCCCTCCCTCTCTCTGTCTGTTATGTCCTAAGGCACCATTTGACCTACTAAGTCATGGCCTGCAGTGGTGTCAGTAGTGTACAGATGGAGAGCCGGAACATCGGTGGAAATCGGCGACCTCAGAAAACAGAACAGAAAACAGAAAACAGAAAAATGGCATGTTTGGATTTTGTTGTGTATTTTTAAGCACAATTGATGTAATAACAAACAAGACAGAACAAACAAACAAAAACAAAAAGCAACAGCTTGACTGACAGATGGTGTTTTGAGAATACTACAGTTAAATCAGGCTCATGTGCTAAATCCCATGTTACTAACTGAGTGCCAAAAGTGTTGATATTCTTTTATCAAGTATAAGTGCAACACTGACCTAAATAAACATTGAAATAGAGCTTTCATTGTTTAAAACTATAAAAAATTGACTTTAAATATGGCTGTAAAAGCATGAAAAAGATTCACAACAGATAAAGACATCCATACTGATGCTTTATTTGTTTCTTTTACCAAGGAGGAACTAAATAGTAGCTAAGGCTAACTAGCAAACAACATTAGCATGACTGAGTTAGCATGATAATAACCCTGACAACACAAGCTAACTGAATGCTAAAAGCTAATCTAATCTAATGACCTTTTTTTAAATATATGATTATAGAGAAATACAGACATTTTTAAAAACTTAATGAGGAGAAAGAAGATTAATAATAATAATAATAATAATAATAATAATAATAATAATAATAATAATAATAATATAGTGAGTCGAAACATTATTAAGCATAGTGAAGGTGATTAAACAGTACTAGATGAATTAGGCTTTATTACGGCGAGGGTTTTAGAGCTTAATATGTTGTTGTTACGTTCTCTGTCGAGTCGACTCCGAGCCTCGACTCTTTTAAGTCGGTTCTTGAATATAAAGAGCCAAAAAACTAATAATAATAATTTCACTGAAAATTCATCACTGTTCTGTATTTATGACTCTCTCATGCATTTAATCAGACATAGTGCACCTGTGACTCATGTGCATAGAGAATATTAAGGAACACCTGATACATAGAGCCCCTAGTGGTGAAATAGTACAGTTTTCATTTAACTCTTTATTTCAAAGATCAGGTTCAAGGAAATTACACGAAAGTCGTCACTGGAGACTAACTTTGTCTCCTGACTCATCAGTGTATTAACAATAAACCCCTTTTGTACTGCAGTACTGTTTAATTCTCCATTCTGATTGGTCAGAAAGTGACTCATTTCCAAGAAGAGCACAGTTCAGAGAATGGATCAGTGAATCACGGGTTTATAATTATGCACTTGTTTTGATACTGTATGACATCTGTAGAAACAAATTACTATAGTAATTTATAGTATAGTAATTGTCAATAAAATAACTTGCTGTTATTTATGTCATTATAAATATCTATGATGTCATCATTATATATCATGTCGCTGTAACAAAAGACACCAAATATTTTTTTCCTTACTTACATGATGGGGATGTTTTTCATTGCAGACGTGAGGCCTTACTATGACCTTTCATTGTATGCCTGTGTGTGTGTCTGTGTCGAGGCCTAGCCAAAAGCTTGGTACAACTTCTCACCTGCAGCATTGTGGCCTGCAGATCTGTATGAAGGGTAATTGGGGACTCACATTCTGAGACCAGCTTTGTCTTTGTTTCCCCGGCTGAATTCACTGACCCGGACGTGTCAGGTCACAGGAGTGTTAAATGGCGCAGGGTGCTGCAGCTGCATGATTCTCAGTGTTTTTTTCATGTGCTTTTTTTCATTGTATGTGTGTGCGTGTGTGTTGAGGGGGTTTAGATGTGTTATGTGCGGGTGAGTGCATATAGTGGTGTATAATGCATAATAGTAAGTGGCATCTGTGCCGCAGAATAAAACTGTCCTTGTTGACAGAATGGGGAATGTAAATGAAAACCTCCAGCTGCTATATTTATATTTACTGCATCTTCGAGTCAGTTACACTGAACAATAAAACTAATTGCTCACATTATACACGACACTCATCTCTCTTCCGGATAATACATCTGAAGTGATGTAATTCTCTCTGAGATGGCCACTTTATCTCCATCTTCAAAATCAGATTAAAGATTTTTTTCACAGCACTTCCTCTTCCTATTATTATTATTATTATTATTATTATTATTATTATTATTATTATTATTATGAATAGTACTATACTTAATCAACAAAACACCTATCTTTAATAAGTAAAGAGGAAAGAAACAGGTATCAATAAATGATCAATGCATAAAAACATTATACTATAGTATTATAAACATTATACTACAGTATTATGTTTAAAGACTTCTATAAATCTCTCTATGAGTGAGTAAAAAAGTCTTTTTTTAGATTTTTATTTATCTTATTTATTATTATGTTTAGTAGTAGTAGAAAGCCATCTTTCCATCGCCAAAGAGTCTCTTATCCTACATAAATAAAGTTAAATAGAAAATAACTTGTCACGATGGTCGCTTTTCTTCTTCTTCTTCTTCTTCTTCTTCTTCTTCTTCTTCTTCTTCTTCTTCTTCTTCTTCTTCTTCATCTTCTTCTTAATAATAGTAGTAGTGGTAGTGGTGCCTCTGTTCTTGTTCTTGACACAAGTGCACGCTCATCATCCATTGTGTCTAATCATAAATCATCTTTACATCTCAAGGCTGTGAAGGTCTCTGCCACCCCCACCTCCACCCCCACGCCCACCCCACACCCCCCACGGGTGTTTCTGAAACTTGATTCTGAGGCACGCCACAACCACTATTGGCTCCTCCACCTGTCCTATGGCTGTTCCCCGTAGAGCTGTGTGTGTGTGTGTGTGTGTGTGTGTGTGTGTGTGTGTGTGTGTGTGTGTGTGTGTGTGTGTGTGTGTTTATGTGGGTGTATGTGTGTCTCGGCCCTAACCCACCTGTTCCAATCTCATGGCCACTCCGTCCCCCAGCTGTTGCTCCGCCTGTTTCTACAGAGAGTTGCACATCTCAGCTCTCAGAAGCCTCGGCATGCAGCGAGGACATAATGATTTAAAGAGCTTTGTCTGCTGATAAGGTCACTTTTAAAGTAACCGAGCAGGCCGATCAAACACGTAAAGTGAACAGTGAACTAATTCTTTAGTGTATGGAGCACAATACATGAATTATTGTATATTAAAGTAAAAAAAAAATGTTGTAAACGTTTTTAAGTGAAGTATAACAAGCAGTATATTACATTACATATAGTATATGAATCTTAATCTATTTTATCTAATTTATCTATTTTCCATATGATAACATTCAACAACAGTCCCTTACAGCCAAGCATATAGTGTGTTATGTAAAATACACAAGACATTTATATAAATATTCACATTCGGTGTGTTAAAGATTCACATTTATGCAGAAATCAAATAAACAAAAATCCTTTGTGTGCAAAATTAAGAATAAAATCAAACAAATGTTTGTTTAGCGTACTGTACTTTAACATGACACCAAATCATGGTTTTACAAATAACATTCATTCATTCATTAATTCATTCATTTTCTACCGCTTATCCGAACTTCTCGGGCGTCATCGGGCATCGAGGCAGGATACACCCTGGACGGAGTGCCAACCCATCACAGGGCACACACACACTCTCATTCACTCACACACACACACACACTACAGACAATTTTCCAGAGATGCCAATCAACCTACCATGCATGTCTTTGGACCGGGGGAGGAAACCGGAGTACCCGGAGGAAACCCCCGAGGCACGGGGAGAACATGCAAACTCCACACACACAAGGTGGAGGCGGGAATCGAACCCCCAACCCTGGAGGTGTGAGGCGAACGTGCTAACCACTAAGCCACCGTGCCCCCCATTACGAATAACATGAAATTAATGAAGACAAATGTGGAAATTCTTGACATCATTTATATTTAGATTTTCTACATTTCTGTAAATCTGATTTCTGTCAATGTTTTCTGCTAAAAGTGCTACACAAATAAACCTGAGTTGAACTGAACACAAGGACAAACCTAATAACCTTAAACTTCACACTTTGGGATGGACTTTATAATAATTTCGGGTGCATTCTGTATGTCAAGTGCTCTACCTAAATGGCGGGTTATCCACAATTCTGAGGTCAAGTTTACAATGAGGGAAGTCCCCATTTACACCAAAAAAGACATGTCAAGCCTTTGATCAGAACAACAGCAGCACAGACCTGAGCTCAAATAGCCTGAAAAAAGCAGACATTCCTCTATGGGAAGTGTAGGAACACGCCTGCACTCTCACAAGGCCTCCAGAGTGAACCTTTGACTCGTACACAGAGAACACACAGCTCCATGCACAGTATCCTGGGGTAGGAGGACCTGACTAATACTGTTCCCTCTGTCCCAAAGAACCTACATACTGCTTGTTTTGGCGCAGGAGGTCTTAGATGTGGGAGAATTTTCGGATACATTTTTTTTATATACAGCATTGTGGTGGGGGCCACATTGTGAATGAGGCACCGGCAAGAAATATTCGTTCTAAATCTCTCTCTCTCTCTCTCTCTCTCTCTCTCTCTCTCTCTCTCTCTCTCTCATTTTCTACTGCTTTATCCGAACTACCTCGGGCCACGGGGAGCCTGTGCCTATCTCGGGTGTCATCGGGCATCGAGGCAGGATACACCCTGGACGGAGTGCCAACCCATCACAGGGCACACACACACTCTCGTTCACTCACACACTCACACACTACGGACAATTTTCCAGAGATGCCAATCAACCTACATGCATGTCTTTGGACCGGGGGAGGAAACCGGAGTACCCGGAGGAAACCCCCGAGGCACGGGGAGAACATGCAAACTCCACACACAATGGGGAGGCGGTAATCGAACCCCTAACCCTGGAGGTGTGAGGCGAACGTGCCAGTAAGCCACCGTGCCCCCCTCGTTCTAAATCTGTAAGATTTATTTCTTTTCTTACTAAAAAGAACCAGTGCTCTGTGTTCAATTATAAACTTTAAATCACATGTAAATAACTTTTTGTAAGTATTGATAACATTCATCTTGGAAACCGAAGTCTGAATGCAGGATGTTCATCGGCTCTTTGAGTCGACTCTTCTAGGTGAATTTTGAGATATGATTCAGATATACAGTGTGATCCTGCCTCGATGCCCGATGACGCCTGAGATAGGCACAGGATCCCCGTGACCCGAGAAGTTCAGATAAGCGGTAGAAAATGAATGAATGAATGAATGAATGAATATACAGTGTGAGCTACACAAACGTGTCAGCTCTTCGACTCTTTTAGATGAACTCCGAGAGCTGTTTCATGTTTCATATGAGCCAATATTTGTCCTTTTCCCCTTTCTTGTCGCTGTAGGCAATCCCATTAGTCTTGCAGATTCGTTCGAGCTGAAAAAAAGAAGCTCCTGTGTAAATTTCCTTTCAACATCTGAGCTGTTTGTTAGCATGAATCATGAGAAAGGTGAAGCCAAAGCTGAGAAAAATGAAAGATTTACTGTATGTAGTGAAGTGTCGTTGGTTTGATGATTGAAATTCTTTCTCTACTTTAATTAAACCTTGAATAACTATTAGTAGAAACTTGCAGTGAGTTGTACGGTAGATGAATCTTCCCAGTGAGCTGAGTCAAATCTGACTCAATGAGTCGGTGAAAAGAGGCCAATATCCCATCTCTAGATCAGACAGATTTGTGCTGGTTCATTACACACGGTTGATGTTAATGTTTACTTTCCTTTAAGGTGTTCATCAGTGCAGTACTGATTAACTGACCTGGTGTATATAAATAGTGACATTTCCCCAAACAGATGCAGATTTGTTCTAGTTCAGTACATTAAAACATTCAGACTGACACTCGGCTCATTTCCCCCAGTGGCATTTTAATAAAATATCAGATTTAACAAGCAAATAAAATGGTTATGATTTGTTGAACTTGACTAATTGTGTATATGAGTCTAAAGCAAGTATCGGAAACTCCCACAAAATCCCTGGAATGAGATCCAAAATATACCCGAGGAGCAGTTCTAATTTCAAGACACTAATCAGTGTGTATGTTCACACTAAACTGAGGTAAGAACTCTAAAACCAACAAAGACTCTTTGTGTTAATTATGACACTTAATCTATTGTGTTCCGTGTAAAATATGTCTCAATATTTTGCATCTAGAACATCACCGCAGTTGAAGGGATTTACTCAGGCTTTATCTCTTCTTTGCTTTCCAAACATATTAGCATGTGGAGTGTGTGTCTGTGTGTGTGTGTGTGTGTTTGTGTGTGTGTGTGTGTGTGTGTGTGTCCTCCCTCATGGCATTTTGCAGCCGGATGCCAAGCAGAGATGGGTTAGGTATTTTTGATAATGACCCCTCCGTGACCCTTTGCAGCACTTTACACTCGTCCCAAAGGGTGTGTCATGGTGGGAGTTGTTAAGCGCTGTTGCATGTTGGTTTTGTGTGTGTGTGTGTGTGTGTGCGTGTGTGTGTGTGTTAGTGAGAAAGAGAAAGAACATATATATATATGCTTTGGCGTATGCATATTTGTGCTGTGCTTTGGTATTTGTTTCAGGGGTTTGTGTGTGTGTGTGTGTGTGTGTGTGAGGGTGTGTGTGTGTGTGTGTGTGTGTGTGTGTGTGTGTGTGTGTGTGTGTGTGTGTGTGTGTGTGTGTGTGTGTGTGTGTTTGAGACACCTCAGGCTATTATTGAGTGTATGCCAGCGAAGGAGCAGCCATGCTCGACCTTCAAAGCTGCAGATGAGTCTTTGTTTTTGCAGACGTGTGAGAATGGGAGAGTAAGTGTGTGTATGTGTGTGTAATTGTGTGTACAGTATGTGTGTGTGTAGTGTTTGTAGGTGTGTATTAGGTGCCTTTGTGTTGCTCTCAGGATTGGCTGCCCTTGTTTCAAGCTCCCAGGGAGATCTGTGACCGACGATGCTCAAGTTGAGAGTTCATATCCAGTTCAGAGGGAGGTTCAAGCTCCGGTCAGCTCTCCGTATTGCTCTGTTTCGTCTCTCTCTCCTTCTTTCTTTCGCTTCCTTCTTTCTCACGTGTTAAGGAAAAAGAAGCCACTTACTTTTGACACCATGTTTAAAGACACATTTTCCGTTTGAGCAACACGGTTTGCGGTTTAAGTTGATTACATCATTCAGTGGTCATGTGGATGGTCAATAAACACACAAAACAAAAAAACAAAAATAAACCAAAGTTTAAATTTACTTCCTGTTTTTCTTCTTATAATAAACGGTGTGAGAACAATAGAATCGAAAGAGTGATTCAATACAAACAAACACATTTTTCTTCTTACTGTATCAGCATTTTTCTCTTATAGAATTGACCAATTTCTTGCCCCCCCCCCCCCACACATTCTTAAAGAAATGAAAGAAATGACTCCAGTATAAGAGGAATAAAACACTTTTAATAAAACTGTTGGCAGCAGTAACTCCACTTGGTTTGGTCCACACACACACACACACACACACACACACACACACACACACACACACACACACACACACACACACACACACACACACATTATTGAACACTACAACCTATTTTATTACTGCTTACTTATTTTCAACTTTTTTTTAACATTTGACTGAAGTGAGTTACAGTATTTACTCGAAGCATTGATGCAAACCGTTAGATAAATCAGACGAATCTTCCATGTACTGAAAAACGTGTTAAACGCCATGAAAATCCATGAATTTGCAGCTGTTTTGCTCCTCTTTAATGTGACTACTGCTGTAAAAGTAAAAATCCAACATCCTGCAAAATACAACACAGTATGAAAAACAAAATTAATCTTTCTTTGTTTCTCATCTTTTCAACCAGTAATGATTCATATTCTCTCACGATTTGTTCGATCCATTTATGATTCATGTTCTTAAAGCACTTAAGGCCTCAGGAGCAGACATGAATTGCTCTTCAGGCAAAAATCGGATGATGGAAACGAAGCCGAATGGGTTCGATAGCAGCGGCCATGTCGCTGCTGCTGCATTTTCATTCATGAAAAGCCCACGGCAGCTTGCAAGCCATACATAATACTGCGAATGTTAACACTGAAAGATTAACCCACGGCTGATTGCAGTGCACCTGACCCATCTTATTTGAATAAGAGGTTGCGGACTTGGCGCTTTGCCCCGGACGCCTGCGTGTGTATTGCTGAGTTTGGTTTCACATGATGGATCGAAGCTGTTCTTTATGCTCAAGATGCGACCTTTGTCAACCCCCCGTGAATTAGCTAGAAGCACATCAGCTGCGCCGGCCCTTTTCTCAGCCGCCTATTAGCTGAATGAAGCAAAGCGAGGGTCACCTTTAAGCAACCTTATCTTGTAATTGGGTTCAAGGTTAAGTGATCCGGGAGCAGAGGGGTGCAGGGTTAAGGTCGGGGTGACACCAGAAGGGGCAGCGTTTAATCACAGATGGGAAAAGAAATCAAGGCCCATGCTTCGGGGACAGAAATCAAGGACACAGTCGGGGTCAAGGGGCTGTTGCTGGGCAACCAGCACCCAAGTCAACGTCTGCGAGATTTTTAACCCTGAATCCGTTCGATAAAGACATCGAGGTGCGTGACTAATATTCATCTTAAAGATTGGGAAAATTGAGACAAGGCTTCCTGAGAGTTTTGAGAGCTTGAGGTCTAATTGAAACGTGTGTAGGGAACAGAGACGGCCCAGGGAATGTAGTCCTGACAGCTTTACACTACAGTGACTCCACAGTGTTAGGTGAGATGAATGGGAAAGGCCGGCTCGAGTTCAGCCACACTGACCTGCAGACCACTTCATGGCCAAGGGCAAGGAAATGACCCAGGATATAGTGACAGTGACTGATCATAATCAGATCAGAAGCATCTTCCTTCTACTTTTATCATTCTGTCCCTCTGTACCGCAATCTGTGCTTTTAACAAATTAAAAATATTCAACCCGAACAAGTTGCAGAATATTGCTTATGATTAACATACAATCTTTTTAAAATGGATGTAAATGTAAATGTAAACGTCTTTCATTACCCACAATGCCGATTATTGTCTCTCTATGTCAAGACAACGATGCAGCGGCGCTTTAGTCATTTCATTTGTCCGGCTCTTTCACCTCCTCATCTGTACTCTGATCAGAACGGTCAGCATCCAAAGCTTCAACTTTCACTCTAATCATCATTCACATGCATCACGTAGCGGCTAAACTAGCCACATGACTCATAACGCAACCACCTGCGTTGTTGTTTGCTGGATTTCTCATAAATATGAAATTAGAGACACAACCATTTGACCGTATGTTTTTTTTCCTCCTATTAATTTAGCACCTTGTGACAACAGAGAGACACAAAACTGCTAACTTCACAGAAAAATCGCTAAACACATCACAGATACTTTAATAGAAACACATTTAATGCTTTTCAAGGTGGGTTGTTTTTATAGCCTGCGGATACAGAACACGGAGATCGGAGGCACTCTCGTCTGACAATAAATCACTTTAAATGATCTAATATCAAGCACTTTAAAGGAACAAAGCTTCTACTGAGACAGCACAATCAGCCACTACATAAAATTATAAATACTACACAAACTACTGAATTTGATCGTTCAGATTAATTGCCCAAGCTGCACAGAAACCGTTTCCCATTTTTGACCTCCAAGCTGCTGCACATTCATCATTCGTCCACTGTTTAAAAGCCAATTTGATTCGTGTTCCTATTATTTCTGCTGCACACCAAAAGTCTTGGCAGAATTTTGTCGGAAATAAATCTGAGCGTCGCTTTTTCGTCCTTGTTTGCGAGGCTCTTGCAGATGCTTATTCTGGTATATTATCAACAGGGCTTCATCAGGATGTCCGATTAGTGATTAAACCTCATTAATGCTGACATCTGGTTCATCTTCCAGCTTTTTTCCCCCGCACTATTCTCCCATGACGACACGATCTGTATACCACGTGGTTCCTCCGTGCCATAACCATAGCTGCAGATTTAATAGTAAATAGTGAGGCGACCGGGGTTCTTGATTCTGGGTTCGAGGTTTTTTAACTTTCTTTCTTTAGGATGGTGATCTCAAACGTTACATCAGGTCGATCCATGTACATGACAAACATTCTGTACATTTTATTCATGTATAATTCCATTTAATTCACAAGAAATTCATGTTCTCAATTACGTTATAGCAGTCTTTCCCTCACCAGTCGTATATTAATAATAATATACAGAAATACAGCTTGTCCCCTTACCGAGAAACTACTTCAACATATCAACACATTTCAGCAACATTACTTTTAATGTTAGATCTTTATTATTAGGCGTGACGATCCACTCTGCACATAACCGTATACGTAAAAATGTCTATTACTAAAATGCAATAAAATAACATACATGTCCAAGTGTTTATTATGTGACTGATTATTGTTTGTTCAATTTATCTCAAAACATGTTTAGCTTCAAACAAAGAAGTTAACTACATACTGTGTTCATTTATCCCTCCGTAATAATTCATTTCACACTACAAACTCCTCTGAATTGGACCTTAAAGACTCTCGAAGCAGGTTTCTCACAGGCTTTGGTAAAGGGGAAAAGTTTTTTAAGTGAAGAATGGACGTGGGTGAGTGCCGGTTTCATCCCAAACTAACCCTGACCTGTGTCTGTAATGAATAATAACCACTTTTTAGCGCCTGACCCCGACGTTTTTTTCTCTGAGTTTATTGGCTGCCGTGTCTGACCCAGAGAGTGACCCTGGCCTTAAATACGTTTCAGTGGAGCCGACAGATTTATTCTACAATAAATCACAGTGTTGCAAATGACTGCTGCTAGGCGAAGGTCAGTGTCAGGGAATAAGAAATCAAATTATATGAACATAATGAGTCGGTATTAGATGTAGAGGTGCCGTGCAATATGCATCTTATATTACGTTCCTTTATGAACCTTCAGAATGCAGATATGACTCACGGGATATTATATGTATACAATATAAGGGGTTAGAATGAGGGTGTTGTTTACTTAAATATAAGGTAGTTTTTTTCAGGATATAAGCGTCATTTGCTATATGACCAAGTATGGGCTTATAATCTCCTTCAAGCAGCTTACTTTGACACCTTTCTAACATTCAGATCTTATATACAGAGTACATAAAGAATGCTAGATGTCCTGTTATTCCTTCCTCTGCTAACAGGCAAGTTCACATGAAAGGCAGGACAGTGCTTGGTTAATTTGATTTGTATAAAACGTCAACCAATGGGGCAGCTTTTCCATGACCTCTGAACCCTAAGCTTTCCAGTTGGCTGCTTGTGGAAACCACCTTCACTTGACCCTCAACCTCGTATGGTAATTCAGTAGTCATGTGACAGAACAGAACGCTTTCAAGGCCAATGCTTAAAATCATGACTGTGTTCCTTCCTGACCTTTATACCTTCATATACTGCTTCATTTAGGGTGATATTCCACATGGGTTCATAGATGTGACAAAAAAAAAAAACCCAGATCTTAACAAGGCGAAACATAACGATCCTGCTTAAAAAAAAGAAAAAAGAAAACAAGGCCGCTCTGTGATCAGACACTGTTTTTTCTTTAGAAGTGGACTAAGCTGCGAAGGAAATGCGCCTTCGCCTTACAGCTGGATGGATTAAAGGAGATCCTTGTCCCATGGCTGACCTTCAAAGCCAGGCCAGATGTTCCTGCGCTGCACAGGACAAAACCTTCAGGTGACACTTCTTAACTTTTAGGGCCACTGATTAAAGAAAGAAGACTTGAAGTAGTTCTTAATGACGTATAAGGAATAAATAATCACTGCCAGATTATCAGGCTACAGAGACACCGCATAAAGTCCTGAAGATGACGGAAAAAGACTTTTACAAAGTGATGACACTGGTGACGTATATGACAAAGTTCATTATTTTTGACTCTTGCAGGGGAACTTCAGTCAGAGAAAACTGACCAACACTTTCTGACCAATCAGAACTGATTATACAACATCACTGGGTCGCAAGCACACGAAAGATGAACATTTTAGAAATCTGAGCTGTAAAGGTTGTAAAATGCTCCGGAACATTCCTAAGGTGTCTTTAAATCAACAGATTGCACAACACAGGCAGGGCCACCCAAATGGTTCCCTACTGAGCAGTGAAACCACATGAGGAGATGCAGGGATTAGGTGCTATTCAGGGTTAGATTTAGTACTGGGATGGTTCTTTTAGCTCCCAGGAACGTGTTCAGTTTCATACGGAAAAGAAGAAGCAAATGAACGTATATGACAAGATAAAAGTGTCTGAGAATAGACCACAAGCTTTCACCAAATGCTTCGTTCAGGAAAGTTCAATTTTTACAAGATTACTTTCAAACACTCCTTCTGTCTCATGCCATGTAATACAATCCAGATGAATCAGACGGATACAGTAGTTATTGATGTTTTATTCGTACACTCATCTCTGAGGGTTCTTCAGATTCTCCACCATTTGTGCCATAGCCACTTTGTAACATCCCTTCATTATCCAATCCTATCTCCCTCCGTTTCTCTCTCGCTATCTCTCAGTGGAAGGCTGTCAGAGGTTTTTTAAGAGCCGGTGAGCTGTGAAATCGCACAAATTGCTACTGCTTTATGTCTGGACCGGCAAATGAGGGAGGGGAAAGACAAAGCGGCCGAAGAGAGAGGGGAGATTTTCTGCTCCAACACTTTTGAACTGTTCATACCTCCACCAGCACTCCAATCAGCCACATACACATACACATGAACACACACAGCTGCAACATGCCATGCCTGCCCTCCTCCTTCCCTCTCTATCTACGCTCAAAGGACAAGTATCCCCCCAACACACACACACGCACACTGTTGTTCCCACTCCGCAACACCTTCCCCACTTTGCTTTACAATTCAGGTCACTTCACTGAACAACTTGGCAAAGTAGCCTCAAGAGGGAAGAAGCTCTCAGAATGCAGCTGATAAAGGGATCACATCCATGAGTGTCACTTGGAAATGTGTGTGTGTGTGTGTGTGTGTGTGTGTGTGTGTGTGTGTGTGTGTGTGTGTGTGTGTGTGTGTGTGTGTGTGTACAAGCCCCACAACCAAATGCATGTCATTAGTTCTTAATCATTGTAGATTTATCATATAGCACCCGATTAAAACCTCGATCTCATATGCAACAGTATTTTTTTCAGACAACACATTTAATCCCCTGATTCCTTTACGTTCTGCATTTCGTATGATAGAAAGTAAACTTTAAACCAAAAATTAAAACCACATGTATGTAATTTCATGCCTTTCACATGACCGATTTTTCAGACTTTGCTTTTGTTTACCTGTCAGATAGCGCCCTCTAAAGGACAAATACCAGTAGTTAAAAAATGTTGGGTTTTTTTTTACTTTCTTCATGAATTATCAGAAAAACAAATATGTTGAAATGAGATTTTTTTAAAATGTTTTTTTAACCACACGCTTCATATACTGCAGAGGGTCCATAGACGTGATTTTGAGAACTTTTTGTATAAAAAAAAATTATAATAATTTCAGTGCAATTCGTTTGGGTGCTGAACCTCAGATGTCCACTAGAGGCCGCCGTGGCGGAAATGCAGCTTAGTCAGTGACCTCCGACTGGAGGAAGTAAACAAACTGTGCTTTCATCTGTAGGAATAGGATATTTATTGGAATACGAGGAAAATCTGAAGGAATTTGAAAATTAATACGACATTTATTTTAGTTGCCGCGTCTAAACGGTGCTGGTGTTAAAGCTGCACATAGATGATTAGAGAGATTGTTAGGATTTAATGTGAAACTCGTTCTGTGGAGATTGTAAACAAACACTACAATGAGTTTCCCCTTAAACGCGTCTTTCCTAAACACAAGCGAAGCCTCTGTTATCGAGTCTGCAGTCAGAACGGCGGTCATGTCCATCCTGAAGGTTTTCTGTGAGCTGAATGACAAGAGGTCGAGGTGCTATGAGGAGAAGTTAACCGAGGCGCAAAGACAAAACACGGCGCTGAAGATCCAGTTAAAAGCAGCCGAGCAGGAGCTTCACACCTTACGACAGATCTCTACTGACTACAGCATCTCAGCTGAGGTGACCTTCAGTGAAGAACCGGCGTCTTTACAGAGTGTATCAGAGTCGAGCGACTCTGTCGTGGTGTTAAAGGAAGAAGAGCCTTTTTACCAGAGCGAGATGTTTATAAAGAGTGAAATGTCAGAGGAATATAATGCAGTGAACTTTGAAAACGCGCAAAACTGCCAACAAACTGCGCAAATCCAGACATACGGGACCACCATCATCAACAACAACAACGACATTAGCCACGCCCACTTAATCAATCCAGATCCAGTTTTAACCGGATCTAAGACAAGTACGCAGGCGCCATGACGTTCACCTCACCTGTATCATTCACCTTGACGTTCACCTCACCTGTCATTGTCTATCAATCTATAGGAGACGTGTTTGCTGTGATGATTAAAGCAAAGCTAAATCCTAAAGCACATTAAATACGTTTATTAAAATATTTCTCATGTGTTTAGTGATTCTGGTCTTCATTTGTCGGTCCATGTTGTGAGGTTGTGAATCTCTGAAGACGTTCATTTCTTTTAGTCAAAACTGTTGTAAACATTTGTACAGTAGTAACAGACTCGTTTGGATGTTAGAGCCTTCAAAACATACAAAAGATCACAAGCTTGTTTCTAATGGATGTGTTTTGTCATGAGAACGATAAGTAGCGATGTCACTTGAGTAGGTAACGATCTTTAAGATGAATGCGATGGGGTATTATGGGGTATTAGGATGAAAGGGGAAGCTATAGAGTCAGAGTGCACTGATGTCCCTTATGTACAGTATCAGACTACAAGACTAAAGCACTGCTGCAGCACTGTGCTTAGGTCCATGAAGATCTGCTTGTTACTTTAAATTTCTGCTCTGCAACTAGGAAAAAGACAAAGAAAACGACGCCCCTTAGTAATATTTACTTTAGATCTACCAACATTGTCAGTCAGATCAACAGCACTGTACATACATTTCACAATTTAAAAAAAAAGTCAGTACATCATATACAATCAGCCATGTTAGCTAGCTAGCTTTTTCCTTAATTTGTACCATGATTGCTCTATGTTTGTTGATTCATCTGAAATCTGTACAAAGAAAACTTTTGGCTAGCCAAACAGGATATTGGGCCACAAGATTCAGATACTTTTACCGGGAAATTTGTACAGTATTTATAACGTGTCTTCTTATGCTCGTCCACAGAAAGACTGACACGGTACGAGAATGTGAGAAGATACAGAGAAAGGATACGTGCTGATCCTGTTAAATACCTCGCCTGGAAGGAGAAGAACCACCTGAGGTATGAGGGATTGACGGTTGTCATAGTAATAATAATACAAAGACTATTTAAATTAATAGAACAATCATTGTGAGCTTTTTTTAATCATTCATTTTTACCATTCCAATAGTGATAAACTGGATGCATGTACAGGAAAAAACTTTTAGGCCCTGAGGTTGTAGGAAAATAATCACATAAAGTGATGTTAAATTTTTTGTTTACTACTGTATATACACCTAGAGTGTCACTGCAGTGACCAAAGACATCTGATTCAAACCTTCACTTTAAAATGATCTTCTCTTTCTTTCCTTTCTTTGCATCCTCAGAGCGAGGAGCGAAGAATGAGGAAATGAAATGAGAAGTATGCACTTCTTTGACGTGTGTATTTGTAAATCATTCAGGTATCTGCAGAACAGAAAGACCATTAATGAACTTCCTGAGTCCATGAAGAATCTTCAGAGAAAGGCCTGGAGAGAGGCTACAAGGCGACACCGTGCAAAAAAACTGGCTCAAGCTGCTTTTTCTGCTACGTCCATGTCACAAACAACCAGCCTATGACCGGGACTATTTTATTTTATATTTTTTACCTTAGACTCAGTGCTCTATGGGCAAAATGTGTCCACTTAGTATATGTGTATTTACGATTAACTGTGTACTTGAGTTGAATGAAAATAGATACCTGTGTGCTCACAAACCAGATGTTTTAAAATTGTCAGATGTCTATGGTTGTGTTGGTCCAATGCACATAAAGAAAAAGGTGTGTTTTAGGTATAATATTGCTCAAATAAATTAACATGTATGTGATTATGATGTCATTCTCTTTTTCTTTCTTTTTTTTTTAATCTATGAAAGTTATACATGTACAACTTAAATATAAATAGTATCACAGTAAACATACACATATTGTATAAAGACAGAGAAGATAGTGGATTAATATTGATAACTAGGCATGTTAAAGCACAAAGGCTATATTTAGAAATAAAAACGTTTAACGGGAAAAGGCAGAAGGTGTCCAGTGATGGGAAATCTGGCTCTTTTCAGTGAGTCAGATTATTCGACTCAGCTGAAGAAGAAGAGCCGACTCTTCTCTCCCAACGGCTCAGTAATATATATATATATTTGCAGATTTGCGATTATTTTTTTGAAATATTTGAAGTATTTTGTAAAAATAAAGTATAAATTATAGCAGAAGAGTAACACCAATAACTATATTAAACAAATAAATATATTAAAAATAGTTTTTTGTAAAAAAAAAAAAACAAACAAAAAAAAACGGCTCATTCCTCTGATTCCCTAAAGGACCGGCTCAAAGAACCGAATCATTAATGAACGACAGATTGCTCGTAGTTGAAGCACTAACGACCGTCGTGGAGCTTGTATGTTTATTGTTTATGTTATTGTTCTTTCTTCATGTAATAATAAAACCCAGTATGTATTAATTAGATTTTTTTAGAAATGAAACTTCGCTATGAAGAGTCGAGTTAGAACGGAAGCAGACCCACGTGACCTCTGACCGGCGGAAGTCAACAGTACCATTTAAACACGTGGAGTGGGATGTCTAGGATATTTCCGTCTATAGTATTTAGCTTATTAACCGAATGTAAACTTTTTTTTTTTAAAGGAGGACGTATTTTAGCCGACGATTTTAATTATACAAAGTCGTCCCCTCAGTAGCTGATTGGGATTTAATGTGAAACTCGTTCTGTGGAGATTGTAAACAAACACTACAATGAGTTTCCCCTTAAACGCGTCTTTCCTAAACACAAGCGAAGCCTCTGTTATCGAGTCTGCAGTCAGAACGGCGGTCATGTCCATCCTGAAGGTTTTCTGTGAGCTGAATGACAAGAGGTCGAGGTGCTATGAGGAGAAGTTAACCGAGGCGCAAAGACAAAACACGGCGCTGAAGATCCAGTTAAAAGCAGCCGAGCAGGAGCTTCACACCTTACGACAGATCTCTACTGACTACAGCATCTCAGCTGAAGTGACCTTGAGCCAAGACTTGAGCTCAGATGTTCGAGAAGAACAGGCAGGTTTCCACAGCGATGCCGATCTGCTGATAAAGGAAGAACCTTCTTACGAGAACACGTTGTGTTTGAAGAGTGAAGTGACAGATGAAAGATCTGCACCAGAGTGTGATTATCAGAGTGAGATACACAATGTCCAGGTTTCCCAACAGACTCCAGGTTCAGAGGTGTGGAACATGCACCATGAGCAAACATTCAGTTCAGCAAGATCCAGCCTTCACCAGACCAGACAGAAGTACGTTCTATAGAGCCCTGTTTGGACGGGATTAGTTTTCCATTGAGAAAATATATAATTACTCTTTATATAATCTGTAATGATTATTACAGATATAATAATCTGTTTATTATATATTTATTATATTTATTGACTTCGTTTAATGCTCAGAAAAAATACTATCCATCCATCCATCCATCTTCTACCTCTTATCAGGAGTGGGGTCGCAGGGGGCAGCAGTCTAAGCAGGGAGAAAAAATGCTACTGCATCATTATTATGCTAGTACTTTTATCACACACAGATACAAATGATACAAATAAGACCTTACTTTGGACTTCCGTGTTTTTCCCGAGTCAAATCCCTGGAAGGCTTTGAGACTGAAACGTAATTATAAATCAGCTTTCTGTATTCGAGCATTAACAAGGAGGATGTAATGCACACAAAGTGTTTAGCATCTCAAGCAGACCCTTCCATAATGTTATTAAATTCCACAATGCCCGGAAAACTAATCCTGACCGGACGGTACTCCAGACTGTCGTGTTAACGTGTTGTGTTCTGGAGTGTTGTTTTATTAGATAAAATTGTATTACATGTTCTTGCATGGAAATGTTTATTCGAGGACGATCTCTCTGTATCTTTAAGAGTCTTGCAGCTTGTAGCCCGATCTCAAGATGAACCGAATCTCTTTGCATTTCTAGCTGGATTCCTGGTGACGTTCTTACAGGGAAATTAAAAAGCAGAGAGTGTGTGAGGAGATACAGAGAAAGGATCCGGGCTGACCCAGAAAAGTACCACGCCTGGAAGGAGAAGGAACGCTTGAGGTATTTAAGTCTTTACAATACACATTAGGGACTGCGGATCGATTAAAGAAAGACAACTGAAAAATTAGAAATGGGCAGAAACAGATCATTCATTATTATCAGAAGTCAGACTTTCCATTGATGCCCCAGAAAGAGAGTTGGTGTCATTTTATGGAAGCATTTCTTTTATTTATTTATTTTTTGCCAATTTATTCATTATTGAGTGGGGAAACTAATCATGTGTTGTAAATATTATGATGCATTGCAACAGTTTACTTCCTTCACTGAAATCATGTGATTTTGCCCATAATACCTGGCCCAACATGAAATAATGTTATTAACTTCATTTACATTTGAATGACATTAGCATCTACAGAAGATTGTGGAGCAAAGAAGTTGTTTGATACGAGTGTTTGAAATCTTGCTACCGTCCAGGTATCAGCAGAAGAGAAAGCCCATTAGCGATCTGTCTGAACCCATGAAGAAGCTGAAGAGGAAGGCTTGGAGAGAGGCTAAGAGACGTGATCGTGCTAGAAAGCAGGTTCAAGCAGCTTCCGCGCACGTGATCCAGACAAGTGACTCGTGAAGGGTGGACTGTCTCGCTGTGGGTGAAAAACTTTAGTTACATTTCCACTGTTATTACCTTTCAGTTTGTACAATGACTGGAAAGTGTCACAGCGAAAGGAGTTTGCAGTGAACTTAGAAGACCAGTTTTGGAAAAGAGGGAAATTTCCCAGGTGTAAATCCTGACTCGTGTTTAATCCAGCTTTAACTCGACCGGAGAGAAGAACCGCATGTGCTGCTTTGTGCTCACGTCACGACGGGGAGATTAACAGGCAGCACAGTGGAAAGATCTCTGCTGATCACATGATCATCTCATCTGCAGTGAGAACAAGCGCTCATGGTATTCTGTGTCACACACACTTCACTACTTCACTTACACGCACACACACTCACTTGACTTACACACACACACACACACACACACACACACACACACACACACTCTTCACTTACACACACACTCACTTGACTTACACACACACACACACACACACACACACACTCACTTCACTTAAACTCACACACACACACACACACACACTTCACTACTTCACTTACACACACACGCACACTCACTTCACTCGCACACAAACACGCACACACTTCACTACTTCACTCACACACACACACACACACGCTCACTTCTCTCCTACACACACACACACACACATACTCACTTCTCTCCTTCACTACACACACACAGATACTCACTTCTCTCCTTCACTACACACACACACACACACACACACACACACTCACTTCTCTCCTTCACTTCACACACACACACACTTCACTCACACACTCACTTCACTCCTTCACTCCTACAATTCACACACACACACACACTCTCACTTCACACACACTCACTTCACACACACACACACACACACACACACACACACACACACACACACACACACACACACACACACACACACACTTCTCTCCTTCACTTCACACACACACACACTTCACTCACACACTTCATTCACACACACACACACACTTCACTCCTTCACTTCTCACACACACACTCACTTCACACACACAAACACTTCACTCACACACACACACACACACACACACTCACTCACTCACTTCACTCCTTCACTTCTCACACACACACTCACTTCACACACACAAACACACACACTCCTGACCATGGACACAGTAAACCCGGAGGCTATCCCAGTAATACGGTGTGTGAGGCAGGAATACACCCTGGATATGATGCCAGTCCATTTTAAAACAACTCACATTCACTCACGGAGAACCTGGACTAACCCCACACGGACACATGAAAATATTTGATCCTGTGTTCTAAAAAAAAAAAAAAAAGAATGTTTGCATGCTTGGTTTCCTCACTCAGTAATCACCAACAAGAATCACAGCTCAAGGTCTTAAAATCACCGTTGCCCAGTCTGACAGACATAAAAAAAAAATATAACATTAAAAATAAATACAGCCACAAATTTTTTTCATGTGATGTGTGTTTTGAGAACCTGCTACCCTCCAGATCTCTCCGCAGGAGAAAACGAATCCAGGATCTCCCTGAACCCATGCAGAGGCTGCAGAGGGAAGCTTGGAGAGAAGCTACGAGGCGGCACCGCGCAAGAAAGTCGGCACAAGCGACTGTCTCTGCCCCAACACTCGACCCATGACCCCTACACTGTTATTTATATATTTATGTAATCTAATGGCAACAAAAGCTCTCATTTGTATACAGTAGGTATCTTGTTCACATCTTGTTCATATCTTGTTCATATCTTGGTAACATCTCCATCTCCTTATTTAATATCTAATTAGTTATACAATGTATTAAAAGACAAAAAGCTATTCAAATCTGTTTACTTATTGTTATGAGTGTTGTTTATTTGTCGGTGCTACACATTCAAGCACCTCTGTGTTGTGTTGAACAAATTTATTTAATATGATTCATTACAATAAAAGTAAGTCAATAACTGCAGACAAATTGTTTACAGTTTAGTGATTTTATTGAACAGATAATCACAGACATGACATTGTGTTTATACACTGAAGTTTTTTGTGATTGTGGATCTAAAAATGCTCGATTTTGTGTTTTGGTGCATTTTCTTTGCAGAACACTAGTCGAATTGGTGAAATCACAAGGACAGATTCTTTTAATCTCCCCATATGTAAAGACTTCGTGTGAGTGCCGTGCTCATGATCCACACCTGAATATAAGAGGCACTGTGTTGTGAACAAATCTGCAGGCATTTGGAACAAATTGCACACTTCTCTGAATATTATGGATTTTGGAGGAGTTTCCAATATAAATATTTATAAAGACTTAATAAAAGGACAATAAAAAAGTAAAGCGAATACATGAGCTAAAGATACATCAAACACAGCTACAGGATTTTCATTTAAGGGAAAAAACAACAACAATGAATCAGTATGCATCAGTGTAGTCTGTGTTTCTTAGTTATATGAATAACTGTGAGCTTTAAAGCCCGAAATCCTACATGATTCGATCTGAATCTATACTTTACCTCAACGCAGGAATCAGCATCACTCCATGTCTCTTATCTTACATCTGAATACAAATACAAAGACATAAACAGGATTTCCAGGAACACAGTGGATGTCACACCCAAATGAGGTCCAATACGGTTCATTATATTATATATACAGTACATATATCTCAAATGTCTCAGTTTAGCATCTGGTTCCTGTTTACAGTCCATCTGTTTGTCCAAGCTGTTCCAAATGTTACCCCCAATAGGGAAATTAACACTTTTTAACAAAAAAATCTTGCACAATTGTTCATATTAGTTTATATAATGTATATTTTTTCAGGCAGCCTTTAAGAATGCCTTTGGCAGAAGAAGGATGAATATTATTGTTCCAAGAACAGATACAAAGGAATACATTGGAACAGCAGACGTGTTAACACGAGGTTATATATTGTGTGTGTGTGTGTGTGTGTGTGTGTGTGTGTGTGTGTGTGTGTGTGTGAGAGAGAGAGAGAGAGAGAGAGAGAGAGAGACATACCGACATCAAGCCCCCAAGCAGTGCTCCTTCCAGCCAACGGATGAATTGTTCTTCTTGTCACCTCTCAATCTTCCTGTAAATTTATAACAAGAACCTGTGAGCATAACAGACTCCAGCTGCCATCTCTGTACCTGCTAATCACACCCAATTCTACAGACTTAATACTTTCATAGATTAAAAAATAAATAAATCAGTTGCCGATCTACAGAGAGTGGAATTAGATTCTAACCTTTTAAAATCTAACTACAATATCATAGACCTGCATGAGAGCATGTTTGAACCATCGGTTTATTAGGTGCGCACCCACCTTCCGTCCCTGTAAAACCTCATCACGTTCAGCTAAACGTTTATTGCTAAGCTTCATCCTGATATAAATCTAACCCACTGTGTGTCAGAGGAAGTTCATTTGCATCTTCCTAACGCTTCATGAGACCGTTAAACCAGCTAGGTGAGTATAAAACATACAAATTACAGGAATTACATCAGAACAGACCAGATTAAATACATCAAAAACAATCACCACCACCATCATCATCATATTTATATTATATATTTACCGTGTTATATTCTGATTAATAAATATAAAAATAAATAAAAAGACTCACTATTCCACAACATGTTTAAACAATACATCTTTTGTGTAAAATGGGGAAATATTCAACCTGTCCTGTTCATAAAACTAACCAGGTTTCTGTTCAAATCAAACATCTAAAAATGACCCGCGGCAGTTAAACGTTTTTCTTCCTATTGTAAATATGTAGATGGTGCAGTAAAGGCTGGTGGTTTTCTCAGTATTGCATGCGGAGACAAAATGTAAATGTCCCTCTGTAGGACTGAACCTGATCGTTCATGTAAAGATGAAGCAGCTGTAACGCAGCAGAACGCGCATCTTTACGCATCTTTACGGTTACTACTGAACTGTAATGTCCTGTTTGGATTTTTTGATGCCAGATGGTTAACTGATATATTTTTTTCTGCCTGTTGTGGGTCTAATGTGCATCTATTGTCTGTTCAAATGAATCCTGAGAAACACGGACATTATATCCGGTTACACCACGATGCGCGTTGCTGTGCGTTGCGCACGCTGTTGTTCTGCGACTATTCACGCAGCTGGTTCCTTTTTTATTTAAATTTGTACTATATTGTCTGTCTCTGTTGTCATGTCTGTTTCAGACAATACGCAATACGTGAACTACGTTAATTGCAGTACCCAAAAGAAGTTAAATTATTAGGCATGTTTACAAAATCGCCTAAATAACGGGCTCATTTATTCCCATATAGCTCATGTGTCCATGCGCACATCACATACACTCATGTTGGAGCTTGCAGCTTTACGTCTAGCGCTTTTTTGTTTACTATGTTTAAGTGGGCTGGGGCCAGGGGAGACTGTTGGGAACGTATTGCCATTAGGACGCGTCCAGACTCGCACTTTCCTCTGATGTACCCAAACTATCCTTGGTATTCCACCTGCAGAAAATGTGTCTGCAGAAATGCCTACTGTTTCTAACCTGATTCTATACCTTGAAGATATTCCTGCAAAACGTTTTGTTCTGTTTCCATGACGCGCGCCATGATGCGTTAGTGCACTGCGCTACTAAAATCTTAATTCTTTACTCATAAATAAATACTGTGTTTAACCTTAAAAACGCAAACGTTTCTAATACCTCATACAAAAACGTAAACGTGTACAACCTTTGCAAGAAAGCACGGAAGGTTTAAGCGCGTCATTTTCAGCTGCACCTTCATCACAGCTAACCGCCCTTGTGCGTTAATGCGGGAATAATCTTGCTAAATAAATAAGTAACTCGTCCAGCCTACAGTTTTTAATCTATTATTTTATTTTAATAAATTTTTGAATTAGTAATATATATTTTAGCATTTTTTAGTGTTCTTATTGATATCCTAACAAAAAGAAGATATTTCACAATTGACTACTATTATAAATAAATACATAATAAAAAATAATTGTTTGGCTCAGATCTTTTCAGAGATCTAAAATCTCTTTAGGGTTGAGTTTACAAAACATTTTGACATTTTTACAACGCAAATAATTCTCTGTGCTGTGCTTGTTTTGAGTAATAATTAGGTCTTTATTTGTGGATACACACCTGCTCCTTTGGAGAGGTGCGTCAGTTTCCTAGCTCCGCTACTCTTAGTGGATCTCTCATATTTCGGTGGCTTTTTCTCTTGATTTATTTAATTAATTTCTACATAAATATTACACTCAGAACTTTAATTTGCCCCATATGATCATTTCTAACTCCCTGGAACAAGTGGTAGCGCCTGGCAAACTCTCAATAAGCCCTTTGACGCTCTATGCGCCACCGGCTGTCTCCACAGAGCCAGCTGCCTCTCTGTTTGGGCTATTTGAATGTTGGAAGGCTGGAATATTTGAATGTCACTGGGGGAGGACTGTGTAGTGTGAGGAAGAGACTGCATAATGGAGGGTTGTATATATACCATTTTCTGGTGCAAGTGGTTCCTTGTGCTTGGTTAGTGCTTAATGGGCCCATTTCAACCCACCAGGGTCTTCCATGGCACAATAAAATGGTATGGCCCAATATGAACACCCCTACACAGAGATCTAACATGGAAGTTGCCCTTTTGCAGGGATTGCTGGGAAGAAGAAGTACAGTCGAGGTTTGGACTTTGGAGAGGAAGGTAGCTCTCTAAAAAGGTAAGAAAAGCTATCTTGGTCAATGCATAGGCCACCAATGGATGGATGGGTTTATTGTGAGGTGTTAAGGCTCATATTTATGTCTGTGGATGTGTTTTATTGGAATATTAAGCGTTGAAAAAAAATGATAAGGCATTGTGCTAAGCACAAACTAAGAAACATGGAAAGGCTGCTAGGGGGAGCTATAGCTGAGCCAGGAAGGAAGCTGGGTGATTGATCTGCTGTAAAGGATTTCCACTACTTACATTGTTCATTACAGATAAGAAAGCCTTGCTTTGCGTTGCTATGACTTCTTGAAGTAGTTCTTCACTTGTTTTTTCTCAGTCTTAAAGCTTCTGGAGAGTGGAAGTGCTAATATTAGCAGCCAGGCTATGCCCTGTGAAAGAGAGAGAAAAGCATTAAAAAAGTACTGAATAAAGAAGGAGAGGCTCTCAAACGAATATATCTATGTAAATACTATCTCCTGTGCACATTTATGTATGTTTACTAACTTAATAAATTCTATTTACTCTTACTGTGTGCTGACAGAGAACTTTAAAGATGGCCGCTCTCTCTCAGGAGTGAAAGTAGGTGAGGCCTCTTACTTCCTGAACGGAGTCTCATTCATGCTGGGTTTAACATCAGGCTTAAAGAAAGTGTGGAAATAAATTATAATGTGATTAAAGACATAATAACACACATTTGTAGCAGTGAGATTGTGTAGTTTGGCCTGAATGAATTCGCTTTGGAGAAGAATTCAGTCCTCATGGGTGACTTGCACTTGACAGTGTGTGTGTGTGTGTGTGTGTGTGTGTGTGTGTGTGTGTGTGTGTGTGTGTTTACAAACATTAATATCCTTTATCTAGTTTCTTTAGTGGTCATTCAGTTTTGAAAAGACTTTTGAAACATTATTTATTTCTTTTTTAATCATTATTATATATATCGCTAATATTATTTCTTTATAAATAAAGGAGGGTGATGCCTCTGACCCTCCAAGCGATATCAAATAATATTGAAAATAATTCTATATTTAAGTTTTTAATTGAATTATATGACTTTCTTTAGTGGACAGATTCCAAAAAAATGCACACAATGCATTTAATTTATTATACAGAAACGTATTTATTATTAATATTATTAATATTATTATTGTCTGTTATATTTTGATATATTCTAATTTATTTGCTCTATATATATTTTTTCCTGTTTTTTTTTTCCTATTGATCGTTAGTCTGGGGCAAGAAACTATAAAATATACGTCTGTGATTAAGAATATTTAGAATATTTAATTGATCAGTCATGATTATAGAAAATTAGAATTGTTTCTCAACGACTGGAAAATAAAAAACACAAAAATTTAAAGTAAACAAAAGTTCAATGAATTTGATCAATTCAGGTATTGAAGACAAAGCCTAAAATAATATTACACATTCATCTAAAATCAGATTTGATACAATTAAAGCATAAGGATATGAAGCTAGTGGGTGCAAGTGCTGAGGATGCAGAAGATAGGGATAGGTGGAGAGAGATGATTCCCTGTGGCGACCCCTGAAGGGAAAAGCCGAAAGAAGAAGAAGAAGAAGAAGAAGAAGAAGAAAGCATAAATACGAGAACGAATCACTTGAAAAAAAATTACTTACAGGACAAAAAGATATAGTAAAATAATGAAATAGTAATTTTTCATATTCTATAAATCATATTGTGCCATTGGATTTATAGAGCGTTGCATTTCACCAAATCTATTTAGTGTCTAAAAGTATCAGGGATGTAAAGGGTTAAGTCTGAGCTCAGGTTTTGTGCCTAGACGTCTTTTGTGAATGTGACATTTTGGCCATAAATCGAAAAACCGTAAATCAGCGCCCCTTGTGGTCTGCTTAGGGAACCGATTTTGGTATTTAGAAACTAACAAAGCTGAAAACAAAAAACACACTAAACCTGCCAGGGATTCATACAACTAGAGGATAAGCAGACACATGGTGTGTCACAGACATGCCCTTAGTGACTGGGTGTGAAGGACGAGTGTGTGTGTGGGATTTTGCACACATGCTAATGTCCACTTTCATCTGTCAAGAGCTGTGATGCTTTCACTTTACCCAGTGTGGTGTTGAGGGTCGAGAAACATTTAGGGAAAAAACTGTCTTTCACAGCATTACTTTCATTTTTGGTAATTTATGAATAAGTTTCTGTCTTGTTTCTTTGGAATTACACACCTTCATACCACAGACACCTTTCTGATAAAGGAATGCAGGCACATCGTAATCACGCAAACTCATTTAAGCACAAATAATAAAAAACATGATGTCAGAAGTCATTATAGAGTTTCTCTACTCTGACTCAGTAATGATGAACTTTTTATACAGAGTTCAGCTTCAGGTCTGATGAGGTTTTTGTTTTTAAAGAAGAGATCTCCAAGAAAAAACTAGCAAAAAGCAAAATATCTCAGTATACTTCATATCAAATCGATTGTGAGCCTTTGACGTTTTTGATATGTTGTAATTTCTTATAGACATTATTAAAATATAGCATTATATAAAAAAAATACATTTCTGCTCCACATCTTAATACTGCAGTGTTTTTTAAGCAGTTTTAAGCATCACTTCACATCATGTAAGGCTCAGCGATTTAACAACAGAAGCTGTTGATAGACGTGATGCAATGTCAGTGCCAATTAATCAAACCCTGATATTAATACCCTGATATTAACATCCTATTAACAGAAAATCTAGAGATTTTTTTTGTGTATTTATCTGGGAAGATACTATGAGTGTGATATTGGGCACAAGACATAATTACTGAGCTAATTTAAGAATCTAAAGAATTTTCATTCATATAATTTCCTTTCCTTCCTACCAACCGTAACACCCTGCTTAAAGGTCTGGGGCTTGGTCATTTTTTTCCATTTTCCAATTCTTACATTGGAGCCACACCCCTTCTGAAACTTTTAAAGGTTACCAAAGTCTCATTTTAATCAAAGATTAATCAAAGAAAATTATCTTAACAATTCGCTCAAATACATGCTGAAAGTCAACTGCGTTATCTTCAATAAAAATTGCAGATGAGCCACTGGACAAATCTAAAACGAAGACTTTCTAAATTTAAGGTTAAATCGAATTTGAACATGTAACCGATAATGTAAACAGTATTTATAATTAGAAAAGGGATTAAAATGCTACAGTTTCTTTACGCGAGTGATTTGTGAGTGCTAATGTTACAAATGTGTTGAGTTTTTACACCAACATCCTGCCTCACTGGGACTTTGTTCTTGTTCAGGGTTTAGATCTGGACTTTAAATGTCTAGTGTTTTCCTTCACTAATAAAGTGGTATTTACATCTCAGCAACAGTTTTCTGTCATTTAACAAAAATCCTCTGAGTAACGTGAAGTAAAATTTCAAATAAAATCTATAAAATAAACCAAAACCTTGATGCACTACGGCTGTAAATCTCTCCTTTTCATCTGTCCACTATCATCCTGCATTACAACCTCATTATCTCTTATTACTCTAAACTAGAATCTAAAACTGAGTCCTATTAAAGTAAAAGCACACAGGGACAGAGGACAGACTCTGTCTTTAAACCTCCTCCTAGTTGTTATTATGGGCAGCTGCAGGGAATTGGATTACAGTGTGAACAGTTGCACAGCAGCTGCCTTAACAATGTGAAGCGTGTTCCAGCTTTTTAAAGACATTCCTAATTGTCAGCGCTTTGTTTACTATGAGTAGTGAATTTTCCCCTCCTTTTTGTTTTCATATCACTTATCTGGAAATTCAAGTTACCCATCAATGCCTCAACCAACAATGGCATTTAATTCCTGACATTTTCTATCGACTGCTCATTTTTTCATTACGCCCAGGTCTTAAAATGCGAGTACATACTTCTGAGTTGCTGCTAACCAATTGCAGCGTGGAGCGTGGCAGCCATTTTCTGAGCTGTGAGAAGGGACTGCGGAGCGGGTGTTTTTATTTTTTTCTCCCTTCCTCTTCCTTCCCTCCCTAACCCAATGAGCATTGCTTAGATATGAGTCACTCCCTCACCCTGGCCATATATAGCAGAGAGGCAGGGGCGGTCTCTCCAGCCTGAGGCTGAGAGAGTGGCTGCCTGCACGAAAAACACAGCAGCACCATTAGGAAAGGAACAGCTACAGACATTTCAGCAGGTAAGATCCTGAGCTTGGGCCCATTTTCTGCTTTTCTGTTTTCTTTTTTAATCACTATGGCCTCGTGTAAGATCATATCGCACTGATGCTGCTTTGTTTCGAGGTTGAGCGAGTCATCATTCGAGTTGTTTTCATTTCAAGCTAACCAGGTTAGCCTGACAGTGGGCAGTGCTTCTTCAGTCATAGATGCAGTTTCTATATTATGCAACAACGGGAATTTATGTAGAAATGTATTGTATGGGATTATTTTGGCTCGGTTTATTTTCCTTATTTACTGAAAATCTGTTAAACCGATAGGAACAACAAGGCCAGCTAATTGATTGTGGTTTTTGGATAAAGAGAGTTTTACAGCCTGTGATTCACTTCTGTATGAAAATCGATTATATATGAACATGACATTTAAAGTAGACTTTGTTTACACTTCAGGAAAATGTGATGCATTATTTATATCCAGCTTACAAATAACTGTATAGGCTTCCCTAATGGTTTAGAGTTAGATTTTCAGAGCACAACATTAATAAACGATATAGTAACCATCTAAACCAGAGTCTAATCTCAGCCGAACCATAACGTTCAGCGGATTGTGCCATGTTTCTCTCCTCGGATGTTTCAGAACTGGACAGCACCCTACTACATCTGCAATGGATGATTTTGAAAGTACATGTTTAGATCATAAAAAAACTAATAGAGTTCCAAAACGGATCATTTAAATATCTAACGCTCATATTGAATTGTGGCTCCTTGTTGGAAACCGATAAAGCAGAAATCAGTGATTGTTCAGTTCTCGTTTAGTTCTTTAACACATTTTTTTTCTTCTTTTTGCAGAACTACAGGGGACCAAAGGCTCAGTAGAGGCAAAGCCAGAGACCCCTTGGCATCAATGGCAGATAAGGAACAAATAAAAAAAAATGCAGCCAAGGTGCTGGGCTACGTAGAGAAAGTGTCCTCCTTCGCCTCCTCCATTGACCCTCTGTTTGGCATCGTCACCTCACTGGTTGGTGTAGTAAGGAAAGGCCTGGTGGAGGATGAAACCCACGAGCTGGACAAGGACTTTAAGAAGATTCATGACAAGCTAGAGAGCATCTCTCAGCAAAACAAGCAGACGCTGCAACAGATCCGCTTGAACGAAGTCAACGAAGCATTTGACAAGTACGAGGAGTACATCAAGCACCAATACTGTGCCTTCAACACCATGGTGGAGCGAGTCAGGACGAACCCCGACGACGCCAGTCGTTACATGGAGGATTTCAAGAATGTCTATGAAAAGGACAAAAGCGACCTGAGCTTAGACGTGTTCTATCGAGGCGTCATTGGAAAAAACACTGTTTTTGGGAGGCCACTGCTGATCGTGTATCTAGAGCACTGCGAAAGAGACAGAAGGATTATGCAGGCTAGATGCGCTCATTTGGCCCATCTCTTCCAAATTGGTCTCATGGCCCTGATGGCCTATTACGCAGTCACGGAGGATGATGAGGACGAGATCAGGGAGAAGTGGGCGCAAAGGGTCATCGATATTCAGACCAAGATGCAGGAAGCCCTTGATGAGTGTAGTGAGCAGGAGTGATGCCAAATGCACTGAAAGGTTTCTAAACCACAGCTGTCTTCGTTTCTGCTGCTTTATCATAGAGACAATGATAAAGAAAATCAATGCTATTTATATTATGGGCAATAAGAAAGTAACTGTTTCTTTCTATTATTCTGTTGTTTTCTTGTCTGTCTTTTTGTTGGCTTAGCACTTAAAAGACCAAACTTTTTTTATTCACTTTAAACAGATTATGCCAAATATATTAAGATACAACTCAAAGTGTTGCTGAATGTATAGACAAGCAAGCTGGACATTTTGCACCAAATATTTGTCAATTTTTATTTTTATTGTTATTCATTCTGACTGTTTCCAATACTTTGTATTGTATTGTGGACCATACTATTTTATTGTTTGTGCAAAAATAAATCTGTCCTTTCCAAGTTAAATTTCAGGCTTTGGTTTTATTTAAGATTAGCTTAGTCTCTCCTGATAATATTCAGCAGTCATTAAAGTTTCTGACTGAATAAATGTCATGAGGAATATAGTTCATATGTTCATACGTACACCGTGGCACTCCCTCAGAGCCGCTCAGGGGAACTCGCCTCAGAGCAACATGCAAAAGAGTGTTTTGCATTCAGTAGGATACTGAAAGCTGCAGGCTGTACGAAGGATTACATTATAAATCTGAGTAGGTTTCGATGACAAACTACTGTAATCTTTTCCCAGGCAGTCACCATATGAAACTTAATATACAGTGACTTGCATAAATATTCACCCCCTTTAACTGAATAGAAGTCCATTTCATGAGGAACACAGGAAGTTTAAATTCTGTACTTCTTGCACAATGTGTTTATCTACTTTCTATGGCATGTATTTGCAATATTTGTTACCTGTTTAAAAATTGCAGATTGTTGACTATGATTAAAATATTTCTTCTTCTCCCCATCAGACTGATAACTCAATTTTAGGCCATGGATGACATCGAGATCACAGAGGACAGAGACAAACTGAAGCGAAACGTTGTGAAGGTGATGCAGTGTGTAGCCACCATCTCGTCCGCAGCCGCTGTGGTGAACCCCATCTTCGGTGTGGTAGGCTCACTGATTCGCGTCATCCTCCACCATGTGGATGACGAGGATATTCAGACCCTTCGACGCGAGTTTGTCAGCGTGAACCGATCACTGGATGAGGTTTCGAGGCAAAACCATGGCATCTTGCTCCAGATCAGGAAGGAGACGCTGGACGGGCAATACAACCAAGTAGAGAACAACCTACGCAACCAGTTCCGTAAGTTCATGGAGTTTGTGAATGCACGACCCGAGCACGTGGAGGGCAAGCGCGACGATTTTGAGGAAAGCTTTGCCAACGACTTGGGTGACCAGAACCTGCACACACTCTACGATGGTGTAATGGGCAAGCCCAAGCTGTTCAGCCGGCCCATCCTCGACGTCTACATGACTTACTCTAAAGGAGAGAAGGGAGTGATGGAGCACCTGTGCACACACATCACCTACCTGTTCTGCATCGGCCTCATCCCTCTGATGGGTTACGCCGCGATCATCGGTGATGACGAAGAGGGCCTGAGAGAGGAATGGGCTGCGAAGATGGAGGAAGTTCAAGAGAAGATGCAGGAGATGCTTAGGAAGTGCAAGTGATTCCTTTCCAATCTCAGACACACACACACACACACACACACACACACACACACACACACACACGAGGACTCCTTATGTATTCCATAAAGGTCTATACGGTATGGGTTTTTTTTTTTTTGGTGTTCACTCTCTCTCCCTAACTGTCATGTATTGCTGTTTTTTTTTTACTGACTCACTCACCTCATCATCCGCTTTGTTTTTTTTATACAATGTCTTATATCAATTCAGCTGTACACATTGCCCCTGGAAAGAGAATGACCGCTCAGGTGGCACATAATAGTCTCAGCCTGTCCACCTGAAGACTGAACTGATAACTTTAAAACCAAAGAGCCAACAAATTTCATACCCATAAATTTTCCACCTGAATCTCTTTTCTTTTGTACATCTTATGTGTGTGTTATTTTTACACCCATATACATTAATATATGAGTGTATTTTCATGTCGATGGAAATATTTTAAAAAATACGGTGTGGAAAGGATTATTTTTTTTGGAGAGGTTTAAAAGTATACTCGTGGACGTGGCCCAATTGTCAGTATGGTGTGTGACTATTATGACACCGACTAAGCAAAATTAACACTCAGTGTTCGTTAATTTTAAATGTTACAAACAGATTCTCATCTTGACATTAGACTTTTGCACTTTTAGATGGTTAATATCTGAAGATTCCAGAAATGATATCTAATTGTAGGACTTAATTTGGACACACTCTCACACACTTTCAAAATGTAGTTTTTTGCACCAAAACCATCAACAATCACTACGTATTTTGTGTGCGTTTGTGTGAGGTTAAAGTTACTGTCACGTTAATACCCAGTTGTTTGTAACTGGTTTTTCCAAATCCAGTCATTCAACAGTACTTCCTGCACTTCCCGCACTATCTAAACCATCTTAAAAACAAAGAATGTTATGTATTTGGTGTTGTGAACACTAATTAATGTTCAACCACTTCAGTTTTTCGAATGTAGAATCATGAAGAACTCCCCGAATTAACACTACGCTCTTATGACTACTGCATGCGTTTGCTCGTTACCTTAAAATGTAATAACACTAAAGATAAACACTTAAGCTATATGAGGCAAACACTCTAAACAGCCCAAATTTACTGATATCTAAAAACTACAAATCTTTAGAGGAGATTAAGGATTAAGGTGTAGGATTAAGCAGTCAGTCCTATAGTTACCGTTAACATACACGCTCTGATTTGCTTCACAGCTGTTTGTGTTGAGGAACAGAATCTGGCTCATAATTATATTTAGACTTGCATTAACTACCTCCTGCATCCATTCAGAACAAACTGCATAAAGTGCATACTCATCTTCCATTAGCCTTTTACTGAACCGTGCAATTAGTGCCTCCTGAATATATTACACACTTACTTACCTGTTCCTTCGATCATATTTCTCTTTGTCCCATGAATGCATTACTCTCTCTTTACTCTTCTCTGTGTAGGATCAAATAAAATGTAGATGTCCTTTAAACATGTCATGCCTACATATACACTAGAAAGGTCTATATACATGCTTGTAATCCTTGCACTTTTAAACTGAGAACAGTTATCAATCTTATCTGAGAATCAGCTCACAGTCTCTGGTCAGTCCAAATGTGGTTAATTGGTGTGAAATGCTTTAAGGACCAGGGATCGTCTATGAGTATTTTTTAGTTGCTGATCAATGTTGTATAAAAAAATATGCACTACCAATAAAGATATGAATATATTAATGAATAAAGATTCTTGGATTATTTTCCCACACATACACAATTATATGATTATGCGCAACACAGGTAGCCTCATTTCCTCATATGAGGAAACGTTAAAATACGATGTGTGACGTCAGGCAGGCCACACAATTCCACCTGCTGCCGCAAGATGTCGCCATTGTCTTTTCATCCACGAGACTGCGATTTAAAAAAAAAAGTGTTTCTGGGTAAATAAATAAGGAATATCGGTTGTTATGACAAAGGATCTTTTTTAATTGCCACATAACGCATTATGTACTTAATAACGCATCATGCTATTTAATAGTGCTGTTATAGCCATGTGGTCTTATTTAAACTCCTTCACACGTTTTTTAATAAGCCATCAAAGGTTGTAAAAAACATAATATATTATACCAGATTATAAAAGAAAATTAGAAAGGTCTTTGCATTAATACCTGTATTATTAAAGTAAGGACGCTGACAAACACAAACACTAAATGTAAAATGTTAAGTCAGTTAATTGGTTCTCTTTACTGCTGCTCAGCCTGTAATGATGACTAAATTTCCATCAGATGTATAGCGAATTTATAAGGATATATATTGAGCATTATCTTACTATTCTCTTGTTTAAAACCAGCTGTGCGTCTCACTAATAATTATTGTTTTTAATAAAACAATTACTCAAAGAAAAAAACTGTAAAAATGAATCCTTTGTATAAAAATCATAGAAATCGTTTCATATTAGATTTTGCAAGCAACTTCAGTGTAACTGATTTATAACTGAACTGCATTATTAACACAAGCTTTACTAATATTATGAAAATAAATTGTACAAAATTTTGCCAGCCAAAATGTTACTCAGTTTAGATTTAATTAAGAGACAGGTAGTGAAGTTATGGTAGGATTAGAAAGTTTAAAGGACGTAAGGGCTGATTTAGGAGGACAAAGGATCAGCTAACCGGAAAATTAAGGCCTTAACAATTATTATAGGTGTCAATTATTTATATTTTAAAAAGCAATTAAAGCCATCTTTACTGACCTCTAGTGTTGTTTTATGGTTAGTGCTCAAGGAACGGCATTTTACTTGAATTATTAATAATATAATTCTTCTCGTTTTGACTATAATAAACTCCAGGACATAATGCAGACAGATAAAGAAAGTACAATTGATACAAACAAAACACAGCAAAGAAGTTTGCCAAAACACACGTGTAATACTATTATATATAATTAATTATTAAGACAGGGTAGGTTTTTTGTGCAATTCCCTATTACAACACACCCTGACGTTTTCCAAAAAAAAAAAAACTATGCCTCTTATACCAAGCAATTCTTTATATTATTAAATAATTTATGAAGTACAGCATATCATATATAAATGAAGTGATATATATAAAAAAGTGAATGAATAAAGAGGCTTGGATTATTTCCCCACACATACACAATTAAATGATTATAAAAACTTCCATTTATAATTGTTATAATATTATATAACCCTAAAATAAACAAGTTATTTGCTGGTATCTTTCTCATCTGTCTCGTTTTTCTTTCTCTTGAAGTTAATGAGACAAAAAATACAGAATATGAGAGCTTTGTTGAATAAACAATAATATCCTTGTTTAAGTAAAACTTAAAAAAATCAACAAAAATGGGGAATCTGTCGAACTACACGGTGGCAGCCACCAGGTTCTGTGGGAACCACGTCATCATCTTATGTTTTCCTACTTGTCACAATTAATTTCAAGGTCATAGAGCTTAGCAAGTAAATACTTCTTTTTAATGACAATACTAAAAGAGTCTGTTTTACAATGTGAATTTAATGGTGACTCAAATATCAATAAGAAACCAGAATCAATCACCCAAATAAAAAAGAATAATTAAATAACTTAAATAATTGTAAATGCATTATGTCGTGTTTGATTGTGTTCAGTGCTGCTTTAATTAGTTAGATCATTAACGCTACCATTGTCAGTGACAGCAATGTTAGTTCAGCAACAAGCCCCGCCCCTTTACTTGGTTATAATTGGATATGTATTTTGAGAAGCGCCCATACTGTTAAAATGTTTCCAACTTAAGAATTGGAGACTTTTTAAACCCCCTTAGCCACTGTTTTAGAAAAGATACTAATTAGGATAAGATGTTAATTGCTGAAGTTAGATATATTAATTCACTTGCAACCATAAAGCCTGGCTGAACTGCCATCGTGCCATCGTAGCCAACAACCAACCACTGATCATTATTGCTAACACTGACCAATCACAGATCACTATGATTCTCATTGACCAATCAGGAATCACAATTTTCCTAATGACTAATCACTGATGACTGTTTGTCCGTCTGTTATTTTTTATGTTATTTTTATGTTCTAGTAAATGAAATCAATGCTATATAGTCAGCTATACAGTAGACGGTTCCATAGGTTATAAAGGACAAAAAAGGCTTCGTTGAAACTTCAAATCTTGCCAGGTTAATTACACAAAACCACAAACGATTTCAACCTGGAGACATTCAAAAAACAACACACACACACAACCCTCTCCACCGTGCTCACAACTCGGATACATGCTTTAAACCCCCTAACATTCCTCTTACAGCAAGTATAACAGGTTTAGGGGCCTGACTTGAAAGAAGGAAACACAGAAAGCTATTGTAGTTTAGTTGGGGGAAAATGTGATTTTAATTTCCTCCAAAATGCTTATTTATTGATGTTGATCCAGAACCATAGAGAATAGAAAATAGGTCCAAATCCCCATAATAATTTACTAAAGAGAATGTTAAATCATCTGGTGGTGTAATATTTAGAAATATCCGCCCTTATGATAGAAGGTGTAGCATCGTGATCTAATTATTGAAATTTCATAACCTATATGCCAAAAGGCTCTCATTTTATTCCTAATGTTAAACTGCCTTTCTTCACTGCAAGGCTGACATACTGACATATAAATCTAAAAGTGCAAACCAAGCAGCACAATTTTGTCTGTCAACAATTTAACCCCATTCAGCGTCTTTATCTATGATTTATAAGCCTATTTGTCATGTATAGACAGCGTGTGTTATATTGAAATCGAGGCCACGGCGATGAGATCCTGTCGCAGGTTAAATAAATAATTGAGGCGTGACCTTTATGTGAACAAAATGTGTTAAAAATGAATTTCAGTCGATTTCAATTTCCTCTGATTAATCATCAGCTCATCGACAGTAATCAGAGAGAAAAAGGCAAGTCTCTTGTATATGCTTTACAAAAAAATCCAACCAGAATGAATATTACTACCATTCCTAAACCTATCAAAAGCATGCCAGAAATTATGACGTCAGCTATCTGATATTTCTACAAAATACTCTATAAAGCACTTACCTTTTGTGATGGTGGAAATATTGTGAATGTAAATGTGGCCGGTGGATCGGATAAATGTTGCGCACCATGCGTAAATTTCTTCCTCTCCAAAGATCACGACTCAACTAAAAGAGATTTTCGAATAAAAACCATGAATTAATCAGAAGTCATAATAAGAAACGACGTTTTAGTCAGGTTTAATTAAGCAGAAAGACATTTTACTCGACTGTCACGAAGAGCTTCCCAAAAATGGCTCAAAGGTTCGTGGCTCAGTGCGCACGACTCTCTCTCTCTCTCTCTCTCTCTCTCTCTCTCTCTCTCTCTCTCTCTCTCTCTCTCTCTCTCTCTCTCTCTCTCTCTGCTTGTGTGTGTGTGTCCAGATCATCAGATGCATCATCAGTCGCTGCTTTAACATCAACACAAGACTAGATCTGAAAAACTTGAGTGACGTTTGGAGAATTTGGGACGTTTTCCTAAAGACTCATCTTGAAGGATTTGCGGCTCTTCATCATTTTTAGGTAATGACATTTGTCCTTATATTCACATCGTCCTTGCATTTGAGTTTAAGGGTGTTTTAAGGTGTGTCTCTTTGCAGGGGCCCTTGAATTGCACCTGTGACAATAACTAAAACTAACATGTGCCAAGTGCAATCGAGTTGATTCTGTTTTTCTGATATTGGTTCTCATTTGGTTTTGATTTAGGCTGTTTTATTGCGCGAGCTAAAAATAGCCCGGTTCACAGCCAACACGAAATGTGGCTTTTTTCCATGCACCATTATTTATTTATTTGCCTATTTTTATTTATTTGGGAAACCGGTTACTAATGTAAAAGTTCAGATAAAGAGTCCTGTTATATGGGAAGCTTTTGGATGTTTTTAATTTTGTTGTTCAAATTTTGCTTATACAACCATACCAATAGGTAGCTAAATAAATAATTAAACAATAATAAACAACGAAGACTAAACATCTAGATGTTTTTCTATACATTTTCCTATTGATAATTCTAGATGAAGTTGCAAACAAAAGACATCTCTGTGACAGTATGCTTGTCAGGACTGCATGTTCCTAATTGTCTTTGCTTTGTTGTTGCTTTATTTTAGCCATGTCTAATCACTTTGAAAGATTTTTGGCTCAGAAGAAGGAGGCCATCGAGGCATTAATGGAGACGCTCCAGAGAGGATCTGAGGTCGTGGCTAGTGCAGTCGGGGAGTTTTTTCCCCTGTGTGAAGCTGCTTCTCCTTTCATGAAGCTATTTTTGGACAACATTGAAAGTAACGAAGTGGTCTATGTTAAGGAGCAGTTCATAGTCGTGAAAAATAGGCTCGATGTGGTCTCGTCCCAGCTCGAAGACATCAACTGTGAGATACAGAAGGGATATATTGATTCTCAATACTTTTCTGTGGAGGAGAACATACGCAACCAGTTCCGCAAATATCAAGACATCTTGGAAGCCAAGCCCCAGTTTCAGGAAGTCAAAACACGTTTGTTCTTGGACCATTTTATCAAGACAGGTGGTGAGAAGAACCTCAATGTGCTACATGATGCCCTCATGGGCAAAAATTTTGGAGGGTCCATCCTGGAGGTGGTGGTGAGATATGAGTCGAAGAATAGAAGGGTCCTAGAAGATTTCTGTGTCCGGATGAAGGAACTCTTCTGCCTGGGGTTGATCGTCTTGCTAAGTTATTATGCCCTCAAAAAAAGGGAAGATATGGAGCAGGAGAAGCTTTCTGAATGGAAGGAGAAAATCCAAGAGGTTGAGACCAAGATGAAGGAAGTCATTGAGGAATGTGTGAAGTCATTTCCAGAACAGGCAGATATGGATGTCCAGAAGCTGGTCCAGGAGAAAGATGGAGATAGTCTCCAGGACACAGCCCAAGCACTGATAAGTTTCCTGGAAAAGAAGTATGATTGGGTCAGTTGGTCTGTCCGCATTATTAGTCACTCAGGAAGCAGCAGCGGTCCTTTCTGGCAGAACCGCCGTAACGGAGACAATTTCCAGTGTGTTGAAGGACAGAACTGCTTTCCTGTGCTGCAGAGAAACGGAAACAACATAGTCGTGTCCTACTGCCTCAATCCAAAGCCTATTCCCAAGGACACCATCCAGCAGTTCATGGATGGTCCGGGTAAGAAAGGGGATGCAGAAGCTGTGGTGGAGAATCTGAAGATACCACTATCTGGTTTTATGGTCCATGCTGTCAGCTGTAATAAAGAGAGCTTCGCAGCATATAACATCTCAGAAGACTGCCATTATTGGGAGAAACATAAGAATGTGGCCCTCTGTGTGCATTCGGATCAGTAACAAGGCTAAAAGTTGAAACTAGATGCCTTATTAGCTTGTGTTCATTATAAATTCGACACTGTCGATCATTTTTAATCACTTTTAATCTATTAAGCCAGAGATTATAGGTCATATTTGGCCTTTTTATATCTTATGCCTTAATGTCCATGACATGCCTTAATACCAAAGTCCAATTCCACAGTATGCATGTCTTTAGCAATTATTATAAACCTGTTAGTCTAAATCTGTACTCAAAATCATGCCTAAATAATCACAATTAATTGCATGGTTTACAATATGCATGTTATCCACTGTACAGGCAACTTAGTCTCTGCATCCGACTGCATCAAAAATTACAGCGTCTTGAAATCAGACTCTGTACTCACACTCAAACTAACTTTTGAACACTGTGACATTAAATTCATGTGTTTGGAAAAAAAAAACATTTCAAAAAAAATCAAGCCGCATCTTCCTGAGAACGTAGTGGGTGCTAGAAACAGTTATGTGTTGCAGTGATTTAGGAAAATATGCCAACATTGGCTATTTTAGTTAACATCATGTGGACTAAGCATAATAAATATTGATTTTGTTGAACAGTATGGCAAGAAACATAGCTTTAGACATTAAATATATACGCTTGCCAAAGTGCTGCCCTATTTAGTCTGTGCAAGATTGCTTGTCTCAGGATGGCATACATGAGCTGGCCTAAAAAAGACATCAGCTACAGTATGACAAGATCCCCAGCAGATAACAGGTTCAATCTATCTGTCTTTGTTTTGCTGCAAACCCTGGGCTGATTTCAAGAATAAAACTGAACCCTGAGGAATTCTACAGTCTATGCTTGCTTTATTCATAAAACCAAAAACTCTGGGCCTGATTTAATCAGTTTAACTTCAGAAACTGAGCTGCTGTCAGTACACATGCGAACAATATGAGGTACACATAATTGCATTTTCTGTATCCTGTTGTTACACAATATCATGATTACCAAACGACAGGCTGACTTCGATTGATGTTAAGCCTATACGGTGGACACGTACACCACTCAAAGCCACGTTTAATTTAATTACGGGATTTGCACACAAGTCAGCATTTCCCACCGTGCAGGTTTGTTGGTGCAGAGCAGATGAGGCTTGGAATGCTGAACTCAGCTCAATAAAGCTGGACATTAAGTTCACTGGTTTGGCCAGCTAGAGAACCATCCATCATTGCCACAAAAAAAAAAAGCTAGAATAAGGGCTTAAGCTAGCGTTATTGTAAATCAGTATGGCCAAACTACTTAAAGTCTAAATCAAATGCTGTGCAAAGTACATCCCAACCTTGTTAACATTACTAGAATAAACAGACACACATATGAATTATGTTAGCTTGGAATTAATAGAAGTGTAATAGTTACAGTAATTATAATTACTAAAAAATTCTCCAGTGTGGTTTATTTCACACACACGGACACACACACACACACACACACACACACACACACACACACACACACACACACACACACACACACACACACACACACACACACTCAGCTTATTGTAAAACAATTCAAACTGTTCCTTCTGAAACCCAAAGCTCAGCTAGTGGAAACTCTTGTATTCATTAGTGGTTGAGTGGCTTCTGTCCTGGTCAGTGCTATTGATCTGGAAAGCTATTATCTCTGTTAAAGGTTTTGCTGTGGCTTACTTTAAGCCTCAGTGCCACTGCGGGAAAACTCAAACTTGTCCAACCCACCTGATCAACCATTAAAGGTCCTCCTTCCTCATTTATGCAGGATGTACATCGGTAACTGTCTGTTCTGGATAGCAGGTGGCGCTAGTCACACATTTATTGCAGAAAGAGCTTTTTCACTGTGTGTGTGTGTGTGTGTGTGTGTGTGTGTGTGTGTGTGTGTGTGTGTGTGTGTGTGTGTGTGTGTGTGTGTGTGTGAGAGAGAGAGAGAGAGAGAGAGAGAGAGAGAGCGAGAGAGAGAGAGAGAGAGAGAGTGTGTGTGTGTGTGTATGTGTGTGTGTGTGCTGCACTGGCATGACTACTTCCTCTAAGAGTATGTGGATGTTTCTATTAAAATCTTTCACAAGATATGAAGGATGAAAGCCAGAACACAAAAGGGAAAGATCTGTATACGGTCTCATCTCCGAACCTGGACTCCTCCAGGAAGAGATATCAGCCAATATCAATATTTCATAAACAAATGAGTGATTTTACATCGGCTTGCATTAGAGCACTACTGGAGGAGGTCGATCAATCCCAGAATGCCGGCTGCATCTGCCAATCGCAGCCAGAGGTAATGACATTACCCGTCAGTCAGAGTGGACCATCGACCCACTCACTACTCCCTAAGTGGCCTGATCTGATAAAACGCATTAAAACATTTGTTCAGTGACACACAGGAGCTCACCGTGAACAGCCGTATAGATTGGCTTTAAGATGTCTGGCAGTATTTTCTTCAGAGGTAATATCTGTTTAACCATTCATTTTTTTAAAAGTGGACCTATGTTTAAACTCCTTACCTAAACAAAATCCTAAATTCACTATTACTATAAAAATGATAATGCATTAAAGTTTTTAATTTAATTAAGTGAATTGAACTCTGCTGTTATAGCCAACCAATCAGCACATTCTGACCCGTCAGAACTTTCTAAAAGCAGTGAAAGTTAAACCTGGTGATATACACTGAAGCTATGTGTATACGCTTGCAGTCGTCTCTCTCAGTAGTCTTGTTATCATTCACTGACTGTCTCCATCGAACACGTCAGCATCGAGGAATCTCTCTCTCTCTCTCTCTCTCTCTCTCTCTCTCACACACACACACACACACACACACACACACACACACACACACACACACACACACACACACACACACACACACACACTCCCACACATTCTCACGATGAGATAAGCCCCCTCTTTCCCTTCTGTTGACTCTAAACACAGAGAAAGCCTTCTCAGTGTTGCAATATACAAGCCTGCCATATATCTCTTAACTAATCTCACACACCATAATCTCTTCAGTATATTACTGTAATAAATAAAGCTCCTTAAAATTGGGGACTTTATACAACAAGAACACGAACAAATCCCCTCCCCCAGCAAATACTCCCTAATTTGTTTGGTTTGCATGCCTTTAGAGTTGCCTTCATTAGGGGGCCAAGCACCGTATATGCATAGACATATACACATAGTTCTTCTACCTCTTCTTTTTCTGCATAGTGTGTCTAAGTTGTGAAATTTGGCACGCTGATTGGGGAGTGTCTACAGAATATTATGACCCAATTTGGCCCAATTGCTAATAAAGCTCTAGCATCAGCATTGGGTCAAATTCAGGCCTAATTTCGAAGTATGTTTGGTCCAAATGACATGACTAAATATCACCAAATTTGATGCACGTCATCTTCAGATTAGGCGTCATAAAAGTTATCAAAAGAATTATGAATACTCCAAACAGTGCCTATAATTGGTCAAAGAATCAGGACTGAGGCTGCATCACAGCGACAAGAAATTCAGAACCAAGACCTGAGGTTATCCAACAAATTTTGTTAAAACATATGATAAAAATTCTCAAATCTATCTGCCATTTATGCTACAACTCCTCTAAATTTTGTACAACTCAACCCATCATCTTGACAACTGTCAGAACAAAAGATGTTGAATTGTGCTGTTCAGAACCGTTTGGCTTTAACCCAGTGGCAAAAACAAAATACAGGATGTAGAGGTGTATCTCAACACTGCATCAATTTATCATTATGAAACTTCAAATGTATCTTTAAGACCACGTCCTGAATGTATCCAAGAGGTTTTGTGACTGCGCCACCTTGTGGTCAAGAACTGTAACAATTATTATTTTTTTCCTTATATCATTTGAAGAACTTGTGAAAAATTCACAGTTTTCATATTTAAAATCCTTAATGGTTTCCTGATCGAAAAGAGTTTCAAAAGGAAGCTAATAATAATTACAACACACACCCCTTAAAGCAGAGGTTTCGATAAACCATGACACCTGCTGCAATTAGCACAATCACAGACACCGTTTAAAGCTTATCATGGAAATGAAGATGATTTCATGGTTAGCAGAGCTGCAGTTAACCCTGAAGGTGATCTGTAGCCAAATGAGGCAGCAAATTACGGATCCTGTTCCAAGGACATTTAATTAAGACAAGTCTGTTCTCTGATCCCCAGAGGCTCTGTGTGGTGAAAGTGCGTGGGACTTGTGGGTTTTCATTCATAACTCAGAATGAGAGAGAGAGGATAAGAAAAGGAAGAAATGCAAGTCAGGAAGCGTCCCAGGGTCCCAGGAAGCATTGGTGGAGTTCAAATAATGTTTGTAAAGATTTTAATTGCTGGATAGAAATAAACATAGATCAGACAGCGGAGCCATGGCTGACATCTATATAGATTGATTAATTTCATGTCTCAGTATAAAGTGCAGTAAAGTGCACAGGGCATGAACTAATGGCTTTTACATTCTAAGTGCATTCTGTGTCAAACCGGGAGCCATCTTTGTTTCCCCCATGAGTATTAACTTTTTACTTGCAACTTATGTCTAACCAGGAAGCCTGTTTATGTGTGTGTGTGTGTGTGTGTGGGTGTGTGTGTGTGTGAGAGTGTGTGTGTGTGTATGTGTGTGTGTGCGTGTGCGTGTGTGTGTGTGTGTGTGTGTGTGTGTGTGTGTGTGTATGACCTTCAGAGAGAAGCTTACAGCCATAACTTTTCTATTTTTTTTTAGAAGCTGCATTTATTATCCTTAGAGCCACTGTAGAAATGAACATTGAACAACAACAAGCTACACCACAGTGACAGACAATCATAAATCACAATGACCTCCTCTGCTCAGAGAAAGGTGACATTTAATTATGAACCGAAAAGCTCAAGCCTTTGTTTTGAATCAGTCTCTGCATCATAATCGAGTTTGTTTTTTGCCTGAGATCTGTCACAAGATGGAAAAATGTGAACTGAGTGAGATCAGTACACACAGTGGCTATGTATATTTATCTATGTGACCTTGGACTTATGAATTAGCAAAACTTTTTCTTTAATAGAAGCCAAAACAAACCAAGTGGGCTGGACAAACATGGTAGGTGGTCAGTAAAAAGTGGAGGAGCTGCTTTTTATTAAATATTGCTCATGCCAAATATTTATCTCACTGATTTCTTAATGTTGTTTTGTATTTAATTCTGAATAAATAAATAAATAAAAATGAACATCTTAGAGTCTTTTCTATGTTAAAAGTCTTTTTTCTTCTTTTCTCATCACTAGTGGTGTCACTTCTGTTATTAAAGTTTAACATGGGGATAATATGATATTAGTATATAATGAGATTTCCAGACACCAAGGAATTTGCCTCTTTGAGTAAAAAGCATCAATTCACATCATTGAAAGTACTGTTTTAACTCAGCACGGAGTCACAGGGAAAGCTGGGAATTCACTTTAGAGCAAAAAGTGACATTTAAGACTAGATGTTTTTAAGAACTTCTGCTTTTCGGGTTTTTTTTTTAATTTTGCAAAATAATGTAGTACACTGTATGCAAATAAACTTAAATCAAAGTTTCCCACATCACAATAAGTCACTTTTTGTTCTGCTTTAAACTGACAAATCAGGAAAATCACATCTGTCATCAACACATTATTTCTGTGGTTCAGTGCACTAGCACATGATGAGCCCTGGGTTTTTGGCTCACACCAATATTTGAGTGTGAAACACACACACACACACACACACACACACACACACACACACACACACACACACACACACACACACACACACACACACACACAGCTCTTCTCTTTAAAAAAAACATCATGTTTGCATGTATTTACATCAATAATATGAGATATTTTTGCATTAACAGCCTGTTTCTATTCATAATCACAGGATTTACATTCATTTCTGATGAAAAAAAAGTCACCAGCATGAAACTGATTTTGAGTAAATTTATGTTAGAATTACGCTTTATTTGTACTAGTGTAATTCACACCATGAGGCAACGTAAAAAGTTAATAAATAAATGAATAAATGTGACTTGCAAAAGTATCTGTATATTTTGCACATGATCTTTTACATCGACATCTCTTTTTTCTCTTTTTTCTCTTTTTTTTCTTTTTTACAGCTGGGTCAAAATTATAATTATAGTCAAGAATTTCCAGAATTACTACAACTCAGAATGTACACTCGCCTGAACAAGCCTTGTATCAGTCACTGCATGGGAAACAGAGCTCACTGAATTTCACACAAATTTATTTGAAATATATATTCGCCCAGTTCAGATATTATTCACTCTATAATCCCTCTTTCCCTTCTTCATTCTTTACAATATAACTTACTAGACAAATGGTTCTGTACATCATGGATACACTGTCTACACTTACACAATCCTTTTATTATTATTGCTTTAAAATATGATCTAGGGGGCACGGTGGCTTCGTGGTTAACATGTTCGCCTCACACCGCCAGGGTCGGGGTTCGATTCCCTGCCTCCGCCTTGTGTGTGTGGAGTTTGCATGTTCTCCCCGTACCTCGGGGGTTTCCTCTGGGTACTCCGGTTTCCTCCCCCGGTCCAAAGACATGCATGGTAGGTTGATTGGTGTCTCTGGAAAATTGTCCATAATGTGTGAGTGTGTGTGTGTGTGTGTGTGTGCCCTGCGATGGCACTCCGTCCAGGGTGTATCCTGCCTTGATGCCCGATGACACCTGGGATAGGCACAGGCTCCCCGTGACCCGAGAAGTTCGAATAAGCAGTAGAAAATGAGTGAGTGAGTGAGAGTAAAATGATCTTGACAGTGTAGTGGAAATCTTTACTTCACATGAATCTGTCCTTTTAGGCTTCTGTATTTCCCATGGTTGGTAGTTATTGTGACTAGAGATTGCAGTTGTTTCTTCCTAAAACTGCAGACCTTTCCCGTGAGACCATTTCTGTTCCCGTGGGATTAGTTTGGTCAGAAGATGAGCAGGCGAAGCCAATGGTGGATGATGTTTTGGTTTTACATGTCCTGTTTCATTTTTTTCCTGTCTATAAAATCCTGATGTTATCAATAATCGGGGCCCTTCCTCTCTGATTTCACACGTAGAGTGTTGGGTCCTTCTGCAAAGCTGAACACAATAAACCGTGAAACCTTTATACTCTTGCCCGTGCCTATTGGTGTGATATTTTATGCTTTAATTCTCTCGAACCTCAAAACTTCCACAACAACAGCAAACAACAGTAAACTAAAACTGCCACCAGCCTCCTTGTTCCAAAACGAGCCCAATTTAGTGTAAAAACCATGTGTGTGTGTGTGTGTGTGTGTGTGTGTGTGTGTGTGTGTGTGTGTCTGGACAAAATGATTAAGCTTCCTGACAGTCAGTTGAGAGGAATCACTAAATACCAAATGAGCCAAATTCTGCACAAACTTGAACAGGAAGTGGCAAATTTTTTTTTTTTTTTACATTTACGGCATTTAGCAGACACCCTTATCCAGAGTGACTTACAACTGAGCAACTGAGGGTTAAGGGCCTTGCTCAGGGGCCCAGCAGTGGCAGCTTGGTGGACCTGGGGTATGAACCCATGACCTTCCGATTAGTAGCCCAACACCTTAACCACTGAGCTACCACATCCCCATATTTATATTTTTAAATAATATAAGAGCAACATCATAAAAATGCAATATCAATATCATATTTAAAAAATGGTAACACAAGGAACACGCACTTTCACTTATACATGCCATGCCATGAGAAAACTAGGTGTTGAACTACGAACTACAGACCACAGCCTACAAACATGGCCACGCAGACACACGCTCCATTGTGACGGTCAACATCACCTGATTATTAACTGTTTACACCTGGAATCAATCACACACACACACACACACACACACACACACACACACACACACACACACACACACACACACACACACACACACACACACACATATATATAAACCACTCTCAAAGAACCTTGAGGTCTTTTATTTGTTCCTTTGTTTCACTTGCCAGCTTAGTTTATTCACTGTCTGACCCTTTCCTAACCACTCTCTTGTGTTTATCATTTAGTTTGCCTTTCATTTTAAAAAAGTATGTAAGTCTTTGAAAAGACTTTGACCTTGTTATTCTTTGGCGTGTCTGTAGCGACGGAAGCTGTAAAATTCACATCTGTCATTAAATCAGTATTTCTCTGAGGTGTTGAACACCATATCTGACCTCTTCTTCCCCTGATTTGCAGTGAGCCATCTACTGATTCAGTGAGGCGGAAACAGCTGCACATCACTGTGTCTGTTTATAAAAGAACATGTTTCCAGGATGTAAGCTGATTTTCAGATGCAAGTTCATGAAAATACTTCATGTTGCTATGTAAATGTGTATCATACAGTCTGGTACATGAATCACAAGGATCACATATCATAATGAATTATTATCCCAGAGCTGTCATGCTTTTTCAGCTTAATATTGGGAGCAGTTTATATCCATTTAAGTGCAATTTACAATATAATCATCAGTGTAATTAAAATAAATTTTTATTAATTATTTTCTTCTAAGATCATGTCCTCTAGTTTTCTATTAATTAAACAATAACACCTGCATTTTTATCTGTTTATAGTTAAACAAGTCCTAAAAATAATATGCTAGGATTTTTATTTATCAAAGAAATTTGACCCAGTAAGTTTAGAGCTACAACCTTTTTCTTTGGAAGATAGTTATGATTAAATTAGAAATAAAAATGTACAGGATAATATACTCCTGTGCATATGACTAATAATCTACCAGACAAGACAAACCTTTCTGATTACTATATAAATGTCCTGAAGCAATGACACGAGTCTTGTCCATGTCTGTCTGCTGACAGATTTTAGATATACAGGATGACTTATTCCACATAAGCTAAAAAAAAAAAAAACACCTCAAGTGCACAGTCACATGTTAATCTGTAGTCAAAAATAGCACTTAATGTGTAATATATTTTATCTGAAACCTCAACAGAAATGAAAATGTCATCTGAAGTAGTAATAGATAAAGTAGTTAAGTGAATGAGGGCACGGGATCAAGTGCTGGATGTTGTCTGTGGTCAATACATGTACTGTAGCATCAGCAACTTCTCCATTAGCATTGATACCTTCAATGCAATGTTATTTAAACGTGTTATTTTTGCAATTCTGCTCCGTTTATACCTTCAGTGCTGCAATGATATGGTTCAGTGGAGTAGATTCTTACTTAATTACAGTGCTTCAGGAAATATTTAGCATGTTAGATCTCATGCACAAATTAGCTCAATTGTTTTTTAATGCAGATGTTATGCACAGCCCAAAGAATACCAAAGAAAACAAGGCTCCAGTACAGACACACAACACACTTGCCTGTCTGGCTCACCTTGCTAATCTGGTAACAATTAGAGTAACGACTTTTCCACTGTATGGATTTAATACAGCTGAATGCTGCTGATGAAGCAGCTCTAGAAAAGCTGCTCTAAGATCAAAGCTATGGGTTTAATTTTTTTTTGTTGTTTTCATCCATTATTTTTTAGTTTTTTATAAACAAAAAAAACAACAACATTGCACTTGGTGTGATTCCTTCAATGAGGATAAAATCTTTGCTGCTGAATCTGGTTTCAAGATACAGTAAAAAAACAGACTATACCAATCAGAACGTCCATCCGTTGCCGTTAGCTTTCTCCACCCATCACGCCACATACCATTATGGAACTGTGAGTGTATTCTTGTTATTTGGCCTCTATCAGGTTAGCATAGTGCAAGATCTTGCAGCGATATGATGAAGCAAAGCACTAACTGGCTACTACCATAGGATTTGGATCTCTATAGTTCACCAAATTCATTTTAATTCGCCACTAGCAAAGTGGGTCACAAGAAGAGCACAAAGGCTCCCGGTCAGCCTCCCTGTCACAGGCTGCTTGGGAAAACAGAGGAGCCTTTCACCGCATTGTCGAGCTGTCTGACTCAAAATGTGTAAAAGCTCGCTCAAGGCCGGCCTTCACGACATGTTGCTTTGTCTTCTGATGTGCCTTTAGCCTTCAAATGCATAGAAAAGTACATCACAACACGACAAGATAAAACTGATTTGAAGTTTTGACTTTAAGTACTTAAACAAGAATTTCTGTTATCACAGAGACTTTCTCTCTTTTTCTGAGCTGGTGCAAAGTAGACCCCCATGAATGGGTGAAAGGGGCAATGTTTACAGGATTTTACCCATCCCTCACAGAGTGGGCTCCTAGGAATGCGTGCATGAGATGGAGTCCATCCAAAGGGGAGTGTCACAAAGCAGCAAGGCTATAAATGCACGTTGAGCCACAGAGGCTGCAGCTCTTCAGCACAGCTGGGCTTCACTGGAACACCACAGAGGGCACCTCTGCACATTTCACCAAATAACTGTAAGCCTTTTCTGTTCTTAGCCTTTGTTAAGTTTTTTTTTGTGTTATCCTTCTTTGCTTTGCTTCTTCTTGTATGCTTCTATTTGCTCTGCTATTTTTAAAACACAAAAGTTCAGTGAAGGCTGACATGAAAAAAAGATCTGAAGACCAAAATGATCTTACCTGGATTGTATTTGCTAATTCCAGGCTTATAATAGATACAATAAGAAAAGATGGCCGGATCTTGTGCTTAAGTAAATATTGACCTGAATGAGACTTTGTCTGCGATGTCAGTGTAGCAGGATTTGTAACCAAGGATGTGGTTTTGAGAGAAAAGAAAAAAGACTTTGATGTATAAAAAAATAAAAATAATGGAATGGAATTTTTTGCTTGGTGCTGACAATTTACTTTATATTAAAATTATTAAATGTTGAAAAAATATTAGGATTTTATTTATTTATTTATTTATTTATTTATTTATTTATTTATTTATTTATTTTTTCTTCTAATTTAGATAAGGATTGTAAAATATAATGTTTTCATACCTATTTCTCAGAAGGGAAAATGAAAAGATTACCCACGTCTGATTTGAACTGCGTTTTAAATAACTGTGCTTTGATGAGACAAATTGAGTCATGAGTGTTGAGTCACAAATGGATTCCTCTAAATGGAACTTCAAAATTATTACTGTTTGTTTGTTAGTTCAAACAAGTTTAATTCGACTAAATCTTGTGTATTATTATCAAATAATTGTTTTTGGTCTGTACTACGTGGGCTGGATGCACTTTATTTACATTAACCAAAGATTTTGTCTTCATTTGCATGTTGCATAATTTTATGTTTGGTTTGATTTTATCAGTGGTTTAATGGTTTGGATAGACATAATCCCTTGTTGTACATTGCTGAACAAGTGGAATGGCTACACATTTTCTCAGATCTGGGTGTGCCTTTTTTGCCGTAGTATACGCAGGGTCTTGGGAAATGAGATATATGTGTGAGCTCATCTCCCCCGTGTAAAGAAACTGCCCAGAAATACCCTGAAATCTTCAACAGCTCTGCTATTTAAACATCTTTTCCAGCATGTTGAAGACAGATGTTTTATACTTTCTCACTAATGCTGGAATTACCCCCATTATAGTCTGGCATCATTTCACAACTCTTCCCGTCATTCTGAGACACACTCATGATTTACCTTCCGACGTTTATAGTGAACAGCATTATTTTTCAGTACGTTTGTTCTCATTCAATCCTGGGAAACACCTGATCTTTCCCAAGCCTCGCAATCAGAAGGTGTGGCATATTATGACTCTGGGCATGTCTGTACAAGTCCAGAAGCTAACTTTTCCACATTTTGCTGGCTTTGGTTTATGAAGAAACTGAAAAACCAACTCCAAAACAAAATGTACAGTAATACACCCACACTTGTTTGATGTCTGTGATCAAAATCTCTGATTGTGTCTCAGATTACCTCAAGGAACTCATGTTGGGGAAATAAGTGTGACCTTTAGAGGTGGCCACATTGATTCTAGCATTGATTTTGATATCACTTGGCTAAGTGAGGGATTTTAAATGACTTATCTTGCTATGTTACAGAGAGAGCACTTGGTTCACTTAAAGGATTAAGACAGGACCTCTTTCCCGGCATCCAATATGAGTCGTGTCGAAGAATGGGTTCTGGAGAACAAGGACAAGATAGAAAAGGGAGTGGAGATCATGAGCCAAAGCTGTGAGGTCCTGGCAGCCACTGTAGGCCAGTTTCATCCCATTCTGGAGGCGGTTTTTGTGGCCTCGGCTGAGCTCCTTAGCAACCCGGAGGGCAAAGAAGCTAAGTACCTTACGGAGCAGTTTGAGAAGGTCAACCAGAAGTTGGAAGGGATTCAGGATGAGATTGAAAAAATAGCTCTGGAGCTACAGAGAACATCAATGAACAAAAAAAACTTTGACCGTGAGGCACAGATGATCAGTCAGTATGAAAAGTTTCAAGAGTTTGTCATCGCCAAACCCAAGTTCAAGGAGAGGAAGAAGGAGAAGTTCCTTAGCCATTTTGAGAACACGGATCGTGACCTGAACCTCGATGGCTTGTACAATGCCTTCACTGGTGAGAACACCTCTGGAGATGTAATGCTGGACATCATACTGACCACTGAGGAGCGTAGCAGGAGGCCAGTGGAGGAATTTTGTGCTCGCCTGAAGAAGCTGTTTGTGGTTGGGATCATAGCAGTGATGGGCTACACAGCACTGAAGGAAGGTACTATTGGAGAGGATATTGTGAAGAAATGGCAAATCCGCATGGAGGATGTGGAGAAGCGCATGAAGGCCGCAGTGGATGAATGTGTGAACAACTTTCCTGCACAAGCCAAGCTGGATGTAGAACACAAGCTCCTGGAGAAGCAGAGCCATGTTGACTCTGAGTTTACTAAATTCCTACTGGATGCCCTTTCCAAAAAGTATGACTGGGTGTTTTGGTCAGTTAGGGTGTTCAATCATGGTGGCATTTTTTTCTGGAATTGGCTGGCTGGAAAGCGGTACCATGGAAGTGGAGGAGGGATCAACTATTTTGACCTTTTGACCAAAAACAAAATAAGGATTGTGGTGTCTTTCACTGCGGACCCTAAACCACTCAACAAGGTCCAGATAAAGGATCAAATAGAGAAAGAGAAGCTGAAAGGTGACATGATATCTGTGTCTGAGTCTCTGTGCAAGAGTCTTCCCAACTGCCTTGTGCATGCTATAAGTCGCTATAAAAGAGTGGAGGAAGCCAACAATTTTGACCCAGAGTGCTATTATTATGCAGTTCACAAAAGGGCACACATTTGTATCCACTCAGAATAGTGAAATTTTAATCAAATATATCAAATATATGGATAGCAATCAATCATATATTTTTTGCAATTTCTTTCGTCTTACACTACACAGTGTAATGATACGATAGCAAGTGTGCTAGTATGTGCTAGTAATTTTTTGTTTTTTTATGGCTTCTTATTCTGTGTAAACTATAAAAGTGGCTATGTGAACTTTACTTTATAAGATGTATGAATTTAGTCAAAGATGTTTAATGAAGAAAACAATGCATATATATATACTGTATGTGTAAGTCTAAAAACTTGTTTTCTGCTGATCACATTGAAGACCAAATGGTAGTCTGTTTCTAAACATTTGTACCATATGCTATTGAATATGCTGGTAGACTCATTATTAATGATTATCCTAAACAATTTATCAATCGCATTAAAATATATTCAAACTTGTCTAACTAGCTGTTGATTTATTAACCCAGGCTGTCTCTTTTGTTTATATCATTCAGATTGAGTATTACATTACAAAAAATAAATAAATCAAACAGGGGATTATATATATATATATATATATATATATATATATATATATATATATATATATATATATATATATATATATATATCTTCAAAATCTTGAATCTGTGCTTCTGTAAATAAACCCAACACAATGACAACCCCAGGAAGGGTTAAATTTCAAGGGTTTAAACTTCAGTGCTTCTGAGCTTGGGTGTGCCTCTTATTCAGCGGTATTAAGGGAAACTACATGAGGTCGACTTTAACAGGAGAGCTGTCTGTCTTTCTTTTATTCCTTCACGAATTAAAGGTGAGTTAATGGTCATAATAACACAAAATAATAAAAGTAAAGAGCTTGAGAAACTACAAGGAGTTTGTGTTAGGACAAGTTTCTCAGCCCTCAGGGCGTTGCTCTGTTTTCAACCAAGTTATTCCCGGTTAAAGAAAAGACAAAATTGAAGCTTCTTTCAGCTTTAAAATTGTATTTGTCGATTCACTAAAAGTTTATTCGATCATATAAATATCTACAAAAACGCAATATCGCTAAACGAGTCCTTAAAACAAATCGTTTTGGTCTTCAGCCAAACAGGAAGTAAGTTTCTTTCAGTCAGCTAACTTTATGAGCATGCGCGCGAGCCTTTAACATTTCTATTTCAATTCTATTTATTTAATTGAGATACATATACGAAATATAAACACTGTATACTTTCCTCATCTATCACTTATATTCGTTATGTTGACTGATTTCTGTGCCTTATATCTAGCCATACATAACGTGCATTATAACTGTGTACAGATACTGTACTATTGAACTACATTTATTACGCGTTATAAACACATACGTCACATTTTACTGACCTTTATGCATTATAATCATCTGCATTAGGCTTTATTGAGCGCATTATAGCTATGTATGTACTGAGCTATATGGACTGTTTTATTACAATGCACAGCTATATTTCACTGAATTTAATTCATTATATACTGTTAAACTATATACTGTGTGTTATAGCTAAACAGATCACGGCTGTGCATTATACATACCAAAATATGTGCATTATATATGTTATAATGTTATAGTCTACTGTTAGATATTACTTGGCACATGACTTACCTATAGATTTTATGCATCATACTTCACCAGACCTTTATGTTATATAGGATTATGCATGCGTTTATGCGTTATAGCTGTATAGATCATACTAATGTGTATTCATCCCCGTCACACCTTGCTGCTCACCACTGCTGCTCAAGTCTGAACACTTTGACATCGATGTTTAATATATTCTAAACGCAACTCTATTAAAAGATGTAATGTTTTCCGAATATATGTTTTTCCTGTGGTGATTCTGTACAAAGGAAATTAACTGGAAGCTCTAAATGTGTAAAATGTTTGTGTCACATTCTCTGAATATTTCTCTGTCAGTTGTTTATCATCTCCTTTTTTCTGCTTTTTGTTCAGCTTAATTGGTTAATCCAGGCAGAAAAGCCACTATATTGCAGAATAATGATTTTAGACCTCAGATTTAAGTCTAAAACCTCAGCCACTATCTGATATGTTAACACTGCATTAGTGGTATGTTTTACAGCAAATCCTGAACCTCTCAAGTGCTGCAGAGTGATGAGGCAGTCTATAATGTTCTGCCTGATCTGTTCTAGTGCTTTCTGGTGCAGAAAAAAAAATCAGGAATATTTTCAATAGAAAAAGCACAATGCAGTTTATTTAATTATGACAATGATCATGTATGATAATTAGGATTTAGTTAATAATGAGAACACAACAGAACAGTGTGTTAGTATAAACAGCACAGCTGTTATATCTCTTATAGAAAATGAATCACGCTACCCGACCAGAACCAGGACAAAGGATTAATCAGCACTCTCAGTCTAATTTGGATCAATTAATTTTTTTTAACATTTTTGCTAGCTCATGCATTCACAGAACAAAAGGCATATGGAAATCATTGGAATTCTATTCAGACTGTAATTCAGTGTGCATGTGAATGGGGGGAAAAAAAAGCTGTTGACCAAAAGTAAACACTGAGGAAACTGGCGAGGAGTTTCGTCAAAGTGCAACCGACAGCCTCATTTTTCTTTTGTCTGGTTTCCATAGAAACTGTCAGGGTTGCTTTGGAAACTGTGCTCCTGCTCAGCGAGTCAAACTACCTTATTAACCGTTTGTCCTCCCACGAAGGCACATACCGAAAACTGAAAATACTCTACATCTAAGCTGGTTTATGGATATCATGAATATTTTTCTTTTTAGATACATATCATTTGTAGTTCTGAAATTAATCACACTGTCAGTACTTTAAGTGTTTTAAGATCAGCAGCTAATATATTTAATTCTAGTCTTTGTAAAAAAATAATAATAATAATAAATTACAAAGATTGCTGAGATTGCTCTTCTGCTTCTTTTTCTTTTCATATTATTATTATTATTATTATTATTATTATTATTATTATTATTACTAGGTTAATCCATGATTTTAGCTGGTGAGTGAAGTCCTGTGTTAGTATTCATGTATTCCTCCACTATAAAGCTTCTCAGTTATACAGGCCAGTGGTTATAGATTATTTTTTTATGGATGTTTATGGTGAATGATGAAGGCAACACAGTTAAATGCCCAGTTTGTCCTTGTTATGTGGCCTGTGGAAAGCCTTTTATCACTCACTGTGACTTCCTGGTGCATTGCTGGCTCATTAGCTCACAGGGTGGGACGTTACTGAGTGTTTCTTGCTCAGATAGCTGAACTGACACACTTTTTTCTTTCTCTCACACAGTGATCTCAACCTTTCCCAGACAGACACAGCAAAAAGGCTAAAAATCATACCACAGTCGAGGTGTAAGCTGTGTAAGTTCTCTGTTTACTACCTTCTGGCTTGTAAAATGATGTTTACTCAGTCAAATAGAATGCTGTATCCTCAAATATCTCATGTCTTGGATTTTTTTCCATCTGATTAATTATTTATTGTATTAGCAGTGTAATGATTTGTAACCTGACCTTTGTGCTTTTCTCTTTACACACAGATTGATTTTAAGAGATTTAAAAAATGGCAGACAACCTGCAGAAACTTGTTGCATCCAAGAAGGATGTGGTGGAGAATGTGATGGAGGTGTTTGAGCAGGGAGCAGAAGTGTTGGCCAGCATCGCTGGAGATTTGTTCCCCATTTTCTCCATCGCTGCTCCTATTGTGAAGCTAGCCCTAGATAACGTGGAGAGCAAAGAAGCGGAATACATGAAGGAGCAGTTTCAGAAGGTCCGTGAGCGTCTAGAGGTTATATCAGAGGAGATCCAGCGCATAAACGACGAGGTGAGAAAAAGTGGTATGGATGCAACTTACTTCTCAGTAGAGGAGAATATAACCAACCAGTTTCGAAAGTACATGGACATCCTCAATGCCAAGCCAAAGTTTCGAGAGGCCAAGAAGAAACAATTCCTAGACCACTTTAGCAAGACTGGTGGAGACAAAAACCTGTACACGCTTTACGGTGCTGTGACAGGAGAGAGCTTCTCGGGAGAGTCCGTGCTGGAGATCACTCTCAACTACGAACAAAAGAGCCGGAGGCCGGTCGAAGACTTCTGCGCCAGACTGAAGAAGTTGTTCTGTATTGGTCTCATCGCTTTCATGGGACACACTGCTCTGAAAGGCTGCGATGATGAAGAGAAGCTCCTCCAAGACTGGGTCACGAAGATGAAGGTGGTCCAGTCAAAAATGAATGCAGTCATTGAAGACTGCATCAACAGCTTCCCAAGTCAGGCTGAGATTGATATCAAGCGCCTGGTGAGGGACAACCAGGACAAAAGCAACCAGCAGCTGGCCAGTATTATCATCGAGAACTTGAAAAGTAAGTATGACTGGGTGAGCTGGTCAGTCCGCGTCTTTAACTCGCCCAAGGGCTTGTTCACCAACAAGAAGGACTTCCAGTGCGCCACAGGCAAGAGCAGGTTTCAGGTGCCTTCCTCAGATGAGAATTTGAATGTTGTGGTATCCTACAGTGCCTCTCCTGAACCTATAGACAAAGCTCAGATACAGCAGCTGGTGCAGGACCAGAAGAAAGTCACGGTTCCAGGGATTGCAGAACTTGTCTTTGAAAACATCCCTTTGTGTACAGTCCATTCTGTCAAGACGTCATGCAAAGAAATGGCTTATGCATGGAGCTTTAAAGATGAGCTTCACTTCTTTGAGGAGTTCAAGAACTTTTACTTGTTTGTTCATTCTTCTTAAGCTAACGACCACACTTAATTAGTATATATATAAAAATATGCTGACAAAAGCCACTAATAGTTTTATTTTAATGCTGAAGATTTATGAATGCTGTGTGAATATCATTCTTTTGTCATTTGCAGACTTAAAGTGCCTTTTGACCAGTAGTTGTATCTCTGGGTGATTTTCTATGTCTTGGGAGGAAATAATATGACTGATTAGCCTTGTGGCTAAACAGATAAAAATAAATAAATCAGGATGAAATGAGGATCAACACATTCTCCTGGGTGCAATAATGCTGCCATGTTTTGCTCTGTTTTGTTTTCTCAGTCTTATTTTTTTCTTGTATTTTTAAATTTTACAAAGACTTCTTCATATCTGTAGTTCTTTGTCTTTGTGTGTATGTGATGGTGTGTTTACTTTCACTGAGTTGAGCTCTCAAGGACACTATCAGACCTTTTTCACCAAAAGCCTGGACATGTAGGAACATGTCGTGATGGGAAAAGAAGTTGTTTCCTTATGAACCTTTTATAGTCGTTTGAACTGTTACAGTTTTTTCCATTGCATACTGATTAAAATATGCTCTCAATTTTACTTCACTAAAATAAAAACAGATTATTTTAATGATTTGTTCATCCTGGCTTGTGACATATGACGAAATCATGTTTTGGTCCGATACGATTTAAAACCTCATACACAGGAGTATACAATCTATATCTGTACTCCAAACACCATCTGTTTACATTGATAAATTATCCTCATGTCATGTTTGGTTAAACTACTGGTGGCAGTTTATTCTTACTGTCCAGCTTAGCAAAACTTGTTTCTATTTATCTACAAAATTACACGTTTATTATGTTTTTAGTTTTACGTTCAAACCATAATAACACTGGAGCAATAGCCAAGAACTTAAAATGACAAATTTTAATATGTTTTTGTATTATACAATACAGACTGTATATACACAAAATATACACGGTACAATATCAATAACTGAGTTTAGATGTCTTTATTTAATAAATTAATTATCTACAACTGATGATTATATAGCAGGTGTCACTTTACAGGTAAGGATATTTGCATTCTTTCTTAAGTCCTGAGAGGATGCTCGTCTCCACAGATCATGGAGCGCTCAGCGTAAAAGCAGTAAAGGAGAAGTAGATGTTTTTGGTTGTGCTCAGGGTGAAACACCCTTTTTTCTCTGTAATTATACACAGCAACAGCGGACAGTTGGGTTTCTATAAACGGCTCTGTGTCACTGCATGCAAAAAGAAAATAAGGTTATAAATACAATACCACAGAAATACATGTTGGGCATCATGGCTAAAAACAAAGCACGGATTAGAAAAAAGCAATCCTCAATTTTTTGGTTCATTTATAGTTACTGAAAATAGAAACTGTTGCTGAACTGTTGTAGGGATCAGACCAAAAGGAAGATAAAATAATTTAGTGTACTAACAGATTCTCTGTCGTAAAAAGTTTCCATAGTATTAAAAAGAACTTTTTGGATAGTCTGATTATAAAAATGTTTTAAAGAACATATTGGTACGAAGTCATGACTGTCTTTGCTCATGATGAATTTGTTCTACCTAGCAGTCAGGCAGCCAGCGGTTGGTGAACCTAATCTGATTCATTTACACTGACCACTGAAAAAGAGGAACATGCTTATGAGTTTCTTGTCCTTTTTTTTTTTTTTTAAAAAAGTCCCATCTATCCACCAGTATATCTGATTCTCTGTTTTTTATTTCCTCTTCTTGAGGAAAGGACCTGGGAACATCTTCCTGAAACTAAAGAAACAGGCAAATCTTGAACTATTTCATGACATTAATTAGTATTTTTTATTAGATTATTATAAATTCCTCATATTCCACATGCAGGATTATTCTCTAATGTGCCCTGTTGAGTTTCTCTAACCATTTCCTTCTAGACTCCAATCACTCTTGGAGGGTTCTAATATTCAGGACTCTTGCAAATGTCAGGAGATAAATCTACCCAGAAAGCAATGTAATCTTCTGCGGTTTCATTTTCAGAGTAATGATGTATGGAACTTTCCATTATACAGTAATAAATGCAACACAATTCTTACTGTTTCATTAAAACATAATGTCTTAAACTGGGAGCAATTTTACACCAGAATCAAGCTTTGAATTTGGTTCACTTTATGAAATCTTACCTCAAATACTAATACATGATGGATGAGGTTGGATGGACAAGAAATAAAATATGCAAACCTGAGAATTGAGACAATGAGAAAATAGAGATATCAAAGTTGGGAGATTTTCCAATCCTAAGATCAGAGATTTTGAGTTTTAAGGTATTTTTGTTACACACTTGAATTGCACTTAGCCAATCACACGAAGAGCACAGAATCATTGGGGATTTATCTGTGTTTGGCCTGAACATGTTACCCAGATGAATAGTTTAAGAGTTTTTTCTTTCCAATGTGGCTAGAATTACTTTTCCAGAAATACGATTTGGTCAGACAGCCCTGCATTGAGTCCGGCCCCATCAGGTGATCTCAGGAACGCAGAAAAACATCACGTGGCGTGGAAACATTTTCGCTCAGGATGCAGGGATACATTGTGTGGCCATTTATCCCCAAAATGTTACCCTGTCTACAGCTTAATTTCATCGCTTTAGAATTAATTTCATTTTAGTGTCCAAAAAAAGCATGTTTTTTTATAATGGAACACATGCAGGGCCACTAGGTCTGTGTAGTAACATGGACCTGATGTAGCCAGAATAAAGAGAAAATCTGTTCATAAAGAACCAAAGACATTCACAAACTATTGAATAATTACCATATAGAATATAATTAGGCAATAATTAAAGCTAAAACTGACCTTAAATGTGTGCATACAGTAGAGGGGGCGGGACATTGTTCCTCAAAGTGTGATGACATCATCCACACCAGTAAATTCTAATGGAAACCGTCAAATTTCTGTTTTTTTGGATCTCGTTAGACCGGTTTATCACCACACCCCTGATGTGAGCTGTGTTTAAAGAGACCCAGTGATTCACTCAGAAAATAATCCAACTAAAGTAGAGTGAGAGAGCAAACCCAACACAAACAATGGCATAAAAAAATACAGACATGTCTGTGGAATTGAGAGAAAAGTTTCTGTTTGCAAATTTTGTTTTGCTGGTTGATTCTCAGTATCAGACCACCTGAAACTAACAGCTGTAACAGAAACACTTCTATAAATCATTCACTATATCTGCTTTTAACTCTATATTGAGGTGCATGAATGATTTATATTTTTGTACATTATTTATTATTTTTAATTAACCTACTGTATATACGCACTGGTTTCACACCGTATAACTAGCCTAGGTTTAAGCCACTGAATTTAAAGATGATATGATCCTGCAACAACATTAAAAGAGCACACTGAACAAGCAAAAACATTGCATTAACACATATCCCAACATATATGCCTCTGGATTTGTGTTACATCTCTTCCAGTAAGAAAAAACTAAATTTAATTCCAGTTTTCTTGTTTAAATGTGCTGGTCTAGATGCTATTTGAAAACCCTGGCTTGGACTAACTAACTAACTAACTAACTAACTAACTAACTAACTAAATAAATAAATAAATAGATGTGTTAATCTGAATATTTTTAAACTGAACTGGGGTCAAGAAAATCACCTACTGTATCTACATAGCAAGCTACTTTGCTAACAAGCTTGAGCCAATCAGCCATAAATATTACAATGTAGTAAATATTTTTTCAACTTGTGTTTTATTTCTATTGATTAAAATGTAATTATTATTATTATTATTATTACTATTATTTAAATTTTTATTTTTAAATAGAACTTAAATCAGATTGAATGTTTTCTGTGTGTGTGTGTGTGTGTGTGTGTGTGTGTGTGTGTGTGTGTGTGTGTGTGTGTGTGTGTTGTTTTGAGCTCCACTTGGTCAGTGAACAGCCTGTGTTAGAGTACAGCCTTCATTTTCTGTGTATTTCTCTCTCAAAATGGCTACTGCTGAAGACTAGTAGAGTTGTATGAGCGACCCCTGGTGGTGGATGACTGTAAACACACACGGATCACACTGAGCGCTTGAAAATGTATAGATATAAATTTGACACAAAAACAAAATGTAGATTTTTAACGATTTATTTAATTTTTTTACATATATTTCTATTTTAGTAAACATGTGTATTGTGTTGATTGATATAAAAGGTGAAAAAAAACCCATCTGTAACGTAAATGAATACTTATTATAATAAGTGTGGAAATGTGTATTTAAATGACACGAGGAGGAGAGTAATTAAAGTCTAACTGTAATTAATGGTGTGGTGGTTTCTAACACACAGGATCTTGGTTTTCCTCCTTCATGAGATGCTTGCAAAGTTCTGGATCCTCAATGTCCTGAAATATTGAACACAGGTCAGCTTTAAGCACTCTGTTCTGCTGTCTGCAGTCCAGTCTCAGCCCTCAGGACTCATTATATCGACTAGTTTATTTTATTTCTTGAAAGACGGTTATACCTGTGCATCTGCTTGCTTCTTGCACAGCGCCTTTATGTTCAGAACACACCAGCTGATGGTGACACAGAAATGAAGAACAGCGAGGATGATCATCAGTATGTCCAGGAGAATGTAGAGATTCTGGGTGTAAAAATCAACTAGTTAAAGTTACACAGATGACTCAATCAGCTAGATAGTAATTCCAATTAGGACAACATTTATATTGAGTACTAAAATCGAATACAATCTGATGTAAAATTAGATCAGAAGTCACATGATTGTACATCTGTGGGAATTTATCCTGGCTAAAATGTTGTTCTTGGTCCTGGGGATTAAATTATATAGGACTTCTATATTGATTGTGAGCATAGAAATGACCTCATCACTCTACATGTAAATTACACATGACATTCAATATGAATCAAAAGTGAGATTAGCGAGACTTGTATTGCTCTCAGGTAAAGAGAATTTTTCATGGTATAAAGTTATAAAAACTGTAATTTACAAGTAGGTTGACTTTGTAGATATTTTTATCTACATACTAATTAATCACATCATATAACTCAAAATTAAACGCTACTTTCTTCTGAGCTCAACATCAGTGACAGTGATTACCTGAAAAATCAGCCAGTTTTCCTTACAAACTCTGTAGTCCTCTAGTTTTTTCTTAAATATTTCATCCAACATAGCTTTTTTCGTGGGAGATGGAGTTGTCCAGTAATACCGATAGCCCTCGTTACTAGCAGGATCTTCACATAGGGACCAGCGAGGTCTTGTAGCCAAATCCATTGAATATTTCACAATGAAGGTTATAGCTAATGCAGCGCTCGTTATGTTCATCAGCACCATCAGGGCAATCTGCAGGCACAGAGTGAGTAAGGAATAAAGGTTTTATTACACAGTGGATTATCCAGTAGTCTGATTCTGATTCATACTGGACCTGTTATTTATGATGTTAAGGATTAAAATGTGCTGTTACAGTAAAATAACCAGGAAAGTTACATGCTCTTTATTATTAAGTAACACTATGTATTTTCTTCAATAATATATTGGAATAAGCTCATTCACTCAAATTTATGGTTTGAGAGCGACTCATAGAGAAAACAAACAGCACTGTGGTGTTAGATTACTTGATTTTCGGTGAAACTGGACTTCTCTTATTCTGTTTGCTGTTGCATTGTGCTTGTTGAGCTATGTTCAAAAATTCAAAGTTTATATGTTGTATCCTAAATAGTGATGTACCAAGTCAATTTCTTATGTATGAAATGAATGAAACCGGTTTTATGATCATATGACAGTGAGCCATTTGAGAGTTGACTCGTATTGATGAGTCAAATGATCTGACTCACTGAGCAAATATACAGCAACTGAAAAGCTTTAAAAGAAAAGATTCAACTCACCAGACATGGGCTCGGAAACTTTTCTGATAGGATACACAATATTCCAATTACAATAACCTGAAAAAAAAATCATTTATTGACCACAATAATGCAGATTTTTTCAACACAATTTTTCATTATATATCAAAAATAAGAAGGTTACATTAAAGTGAATAAGACAATTACATTTCCACTAAAATAATGATTCTTACCACGCCTCCTAGCCAAAGGAGGTCAGAACCAAGGTATCCGGCATTGAAAAAGGCTACAAACAAAGACCCGATGCCCAGATTCATTATTCCAACCATGATCTGTGTAGTCTGGGGGAAGAGAGAAGGTGGTCATTGCACAGGCTCAGGCTCTTCTGACAAAACAGACCAATTTATTATAAAAACAATGTGTCACATAATTTTTATTCTAGTCCTAGTAGTGTTATATCCTTACTTATTATGGACAAAATGCATGAAAATATGATTACATGATAAAATGCTGTTTTGATTTATTAAATAAGTTCTCAATAAGAAAACCCCTAGAATAGAGACTGAATGCATAACAAACCGCCAGCAGTGTGAGAGCGCAGCTAAGCTGGTGCTTCAGTCTCTGAGATACAGAGCACACGGGGCTGTAGCACATGGTACCCAGGATCTGGCAGAAGAGCGGCCATTTACTTTTGGGGTTGGAGTGTACAGTGTACACTGTCACTCCCTCGGCCTGGCTGATCGTCAGGGACATCCTGAAGCACAACAAAACAGAAAAGTGATATTATTATTTGTATTCTAATTATAACTATTAGATGCGTCTTATTTAATGAATAGCTTAATAGCTTAATTAAGTAAAAAAAAAATCATAAACTACGTTAATATCATAGTTTGGTATTATTTTTAATACCGTGTTCAACACCTTAAATATTTTGGTGAATTGTCTAATATCACTAGGGAAAAAATGGGTTAATACCGTATGTGGTCACCAGGTGGCGCTTATAGTAACGAATTATTATACAGTTAATACCTTATATATCCACTAGATGGCACACGGCGTGTCAAATAATTATTGTGTAATACCGATTGTGACCGCTAGAATCAATAAAAATAAGAATACTTACTCGTGTTCAGTTTCGATTTCGTTTCGATTTTTTTTAATAAATATATTTTTTCTAATTTTCTTATGTGAAGGTATTGCGGTTAATTAGATGAAAAATAATATACATACAGCTTTTAGCTGCGCAGTAAAAAGAATCTACTTAGTTTATAAACATGTCGGCTACAGCTTTGTTGTATTTTCTTAGGCCTAAATAGGTCGGGTTTTTTTTTTTTATAATAATATCGTGACAGTGGTTCTGTTTAGTTATTTTCACGTTCAGTCAGTAAAAGCAGCTACATATAAAAACAATTTGTGTTAAAATGTCCCTGAGCCTGAAGAAAATAAAAACGTGGAAAACTGACCAAGGTTTAAACAGATCTAACGTGTCTGTAAATGTACAAAAAACATTTAATATCAGAAAATTCCTGTTTTTTAATAAATAAAAGATGTTTAGATGCCTGACCCACCTTTTTTCAGTAGACTTTCCGCTGCTACGTTTTAGTGCAGAGCTTCTGAGGCTTTAACAGAAGAAACATTTACTAATAACCACAAGAGGGCGCTCTACTTCTCTCACAGTATCGTATCAACTACACACCATCTCCCAATAATAATAATAATAATAATAATAATAATAATAACAACAACAACAACAATAATAATAATAATAATAATAATAATAATAATAATAATAATAATTAATAATAATAATAAATAGTGGTGGTATAATTAAATTTGATCAATCATTTCTGTTTAAACTGTTAATTTTTTAGTAGATATCCGCTGTACGTTTTAGTGCAGAGCTTCTGAGGCTTTAACAGAAGAAACGTTTACTAATAACCACAAGAGGCGCTCTACTTCTCTCACAGTATCGTATCAACTACACACCATCTCCTAATAATAATAATAATAATAATAATAATAATAATAATAATAATAATAATAATAATAATAATAATTATTATTATTATTATTATTACAATAATAAAACAATAACAACAATAATAACAACAACAACAACAACAACAATAATAGCTCTTTGTTTTATAAATCAGATTTTTTTTATTTAAACATTATTAAATTAACCTAAATTAACTGATAGCAATGGTATAATTAAAATTGATCAATCAATTCTATTTAAATTATTAATTGAAGCAAATATTAACCATCTTTACATTCCATAATATAAAATAATAGTTGTTTGTTCTATAGTTCAGATTTTTTGAGTTTTTGATTGTTTGAGGTATCTAATCCTTTATGTAATATTTTTATAATTTAGTGATTGAAGTGATTTCTCTGCATTACTCTTTTACACCGTACTGTTTATTAGCTTCGTAGACTAAATAAATAATTGAACTACAGAAATGTTCATTTATTGAAATTACTTTCACAATGTAGTACAATCACAATTACGATCACAGATAGACTGTTAGTGTCAATTATATACAGTATATGTAATTATTATTATTAGTTTCCTTTATTCTCATCGGAGCTTCAGGAATTTGTTTAAAAAGTAAGTGTAAGTCAATGAAATAAAAATAAAATAAAATGTCTTACTAGAGTGATTTCTATAGAACTGTATCACTAATTCTAACGTTACAACCTTTAACCAATGACTAGACTATAAAGTGCAGTCAGATTTGAGTAAGCAGATCATTATCTGAGACTTTATCATTATACCCGAATCGAAAAAAATACAATTTAGAAATGTCAATTCAGTCTTTCCTGTTTCTCTGGAAACTCTTTTTCGACGAGGCCGAAAAACTCTGATCCGTCATGTCATTAATACCACAGAGAAACTGCATAAAGTCCTGCATCCTAAACACACAAACTAATCACACTCTCAAGTGTTTCACCATTTCAGATGAAAATAAAGTCAGAGGTTTCCTCAGATGCAATTAAAGGGCTAATTAATAAATCTTATCTATCTCAGTCTTATCCAGAAACAAAGACAAGGCCTTTTACGTTAATGTGTGTATCAAAGTGTCTTTGTGCCTTTTTTTTCTGAAAAATATTAATCATCTTGGTCAAAAACGACTTTTTCATGGCATGAATTTTCCGCTAGCAGCTTTCACAGTGACACGATTCACCCCCCGTCATCTTGTTTAACACAGCGAGCGCTGCTCTGATACAAGTCCCGACCTCACCCTCGACACAGGACGAGAAACCCTACAGACATTAAACCAGGTACGACCCTTATGCTCTCTGACCTGCTTTCTTCTTTAAGTTCACTCCTGTAGTCAATCTTTTGTATTGTTGTTGTGCGTGTGATTGTGTTTGATTTGTTCACTATCTGTTGCACAATGAATTGCCCCATTGGGGGGCAAATAAAGATTTGAACTTGAACTTGAACTAGTCAGTATGCCTAGTGTGAAGTCTGATCGTGTTGTCAAATCCGGTTGATTTACAATTTGTTTGTTTTTCTTTTAACATGATGAGTTTATCCTGAAAGGCGTAGACATAGTCTCTATATTGGGCAGCTGCATACAGTAACTTTATGTAAAAATCCAATCTTTTTTAAAGATAAAGCAATGTGGTGAAAAATGCTATTGACGTGTTAATTGGTTGTAGTCTGTGATAAATAAACAAATGTTTACAAACTTTAAACAATTCACTGTTTCATGAAAATGGATCATATGTAAATATAATATTAAACTCTCGACTGTTTAAACCTAAGGACACAGATGCTTTCATCCTAAAGAGCTAAATGTGTCTAAAGTGAAATCTCATCTCACACACTACATTATCAATCCCTAGCCCTAATTCCATCTATTCTCTATCCTCAATTTCTATAGAATAAAACAATTTCTTAAAATAAATTCTATAATTTCCTAACATTAAATGTTTGCATTCACACATTTGCGGAGTCAAAAATTAAATAGCCTTACCAGAAAAAGAGGATTAAAGAGAACCAGTCAAGAAGGTTGAGGTAAAAATGTAAATATAATAGCAATAATCCAAAATGTAATCAGTGTAAAAAATTAGTAAGGAGCAATCAAAATTAATCAAAGAACAATCTCAATAAAATCAATGTTACGTCCAAAATAATGGCAAAATAACCATTTACAATAAAATCACAAAGTAGTTTAGCTAAATAAATTTATTTGTAAATTGGTAGACTTTACATCTAACTTAGATCTGTCTGCATTAGTGTGAAAGCATATAAACACAGGAAGTTAACTTTTTAACCACTTTGTGGTTTTACTTCCTCCGCACCTTCACTGACACTATTTTCCCATTTCAGTTTTTGAAGAACCGTTCTTCTGCATCAGTTCTCAGGCTTCACCTGCTTCCTTTCTGCTGAATTCCTCCAGTAAGGTGCCACATAGCTTCAATGCATTATTTAACTTCAGCTTTGGAAATAACACTAACGTAGGTGAACCTCAATAAGAGTCTAATGCGGGATCTAAGTTTTACTAGAAACAAAGTGTTCTGAATAGAGGTAAATTTTACTTTGTAAGTATTTCTTCTTCTCCCCATCAGACCGATAACTCTGTTTTAGGCCATGGATGACGTCGAGATCACAGAGGACAGAGACAAACTGAAGCGAGGCCTGGTGAAGGCACTGCAGTGTGTAGCCACCATCTCGTCTGCAGCCACTGTGGTGAACCCCATCTTCGGTGTGGTAGGCTCGCTGATTCGCGTCATCCTCCACCACGTGGATGACGAGGAGATTCAGACCCTTCGACGTGAGTTTGTCAGCGTGAACCGATCACTGGATGAGGTTTCGAGGCAAAACCAAAGCACACTGCTCCAGATCAGGAAGGAGACGCTGGACGGGCAATACAGCCAAGTAGAGAACAACCTACGCAACCAGTTCCGTAAGTTCATGGAGGTGGTGAAAGCACGACCCGAGCACGTGAAGAGCAAGAGCAAAGATTTTGAGGAAAGCTTTGCCAACGACTTGGGTGACCAGAACCTGCACACACTCTACGATGGTGTAATGGGCAAGTCCAAGCTGTTCAGCCGGCCCATCCTTGAAGTCTACATGACTTACTCTAAAGGAGAGAAGAGAGTGATGGAGCGCCTGTGTACACACATCACCTACCTGTTCTGCATCGGCCTCATCCCTCTGATGGGTTACGCCACGATCATCGGTGATGACGAAGAGGGCCTGAGAGAGGAATGGGCTGCGAAGATGGAGGAAGTTCAAGAGAAGATGCAGGCGGTGCTTAGGAAGTGCAAGTGATTCCTTTCACCTCATTCACTGAACATTATTTTATTAATCAAGGGACAAAATTGTATAATGGCACAAAATTTGTCTACAAAACATCTCAAAATGTAAAGATTCTAAAAACAACAATTTTCCTTTGTTTTGTAAATTACTCAGATATAAAATAAACTGTGTTTTAACATTTAAGGGAAAATGTCATTTTCTTGCTCTGTTCTGGCTGAATAGTTTGGTGTGGTGGGTCTACAAAGTGGCAAAATTTCTTTCAACGTAGCATTTAAGAGACGTAATGTGCTTGAAGGATTTTTCTTCACCAAGGTCTGGAATATAGTCATTTCGAAATTCCATTTCAATTAATTTCCTGTTTCTTTGGAAAATCTTTTTTGAACAAGCCAAACATCTGGGCCAACATGGTCATTAATACCATAAACCTTTAATAAGTCTATATAACTGCATCATAAACCCTAAAACAACATAACCCTAAAACATAAAAACACATCATAACATCATAAACGCATCATTTCAGAATTACGCTGAAATACTTTACACAAATTTAATTGTGGTAATTTGATCGGTTGCCACCTGTGCAATAAGTCCAGTCGTAAAATTTCCTGACTAATAAATATTCCATGGTCAACTGATAGTGGTATTGATTTGTCAGGTGAGGGGGGAGCATGGTTTGGTGTGGGGTTGTTTATCAGGATTTGGGCTGGGCCCTTAGTTTCTGTGAAAGGAATTCTCAATGTTTCAGCATACCAAGGCTCTGTCACTTACTCACTCATTTTCTACCGCTTATCCGAACTTCTCGGGTCACGGGGAGCCTGTGCCTATCTCAGGCGTCATCAGGCATCGAGTCAGGATACACCCTGGACGGAGTGCCAACCCATCCCAGGGCACACACACACACTCATTCACTCACGCATTCACACACTACGGACAAATTTCCAGAAATGCCAATCAACCTACCATGCATGTCTTGGGACCGAGGGAGGAAACCGGAGTACCCGGAGGAAACCCACAAGGCATTGGGAGAACATGCAAGGTGTAGGCGGGAATCGAACCCCGACCTTAGCGGTGTAGTTTAGGGATGGACCCTTCCTGTTTCAACATGACTGCACACCAGTGCACAAAGTAAGGTCCATATAGACCAAGGTCAACTGCATAGAACACCTTTGGGATGATTTAGAGTGGAGTCTGCAAGCCAGGGATCTCTCAAGTTCTTCTACTCTAGTCTTGGCAACACAGTTCTTTAAGGACGTCACTTTGTGCCCAGTAGAATTGTCATGCTCGAATGGGTTTGGCCGAGTCCTGTAAGAGTAAATAGAACAGATACAGGTTAGTGAGTAAATTAAATGTTTAAAAGAACAAAAATTAACATTATGTTCAGAATATTATTCAAATTATGATGTTCCCTGTTCACATTTAATCAGTAAATCTTTTATCGAAAGCACAGACATGTCGATATTGATGACAGTGTTGGACTTTGGCTGTGTTGGACTTTAGCTGAAGACAAAAGTCACAAAATTGCATCCCTAATAAAAAAGAGAACAATGAGCATTTCTCAGGTATGAGTCATTCTCTTACCCTGCATATATATAAAACGCAGTGGTCAAGAAGATTATTCATGGTCCTCTCTCCTGAGCTTGATAAAGTACACAGCAGCACCATTAAGAAAGGAACAGGTACAATCATCATGGCAGGTAAGATACCAATCTTTTCCTTTTTCTCCTGCCTCATGTCATTTTGGACTGAAGTTGCTGTTTGCGGTGTTTTTTTTTTTTTTTTGGGTTGGTTACATTTTGAGCCTCTTTAAAACATTTCTTTAATACATTTGTCCTTCTTTGATTTTCAGCCACTAGCGACTCCTCTACATCAATGCCAGAAACGGAGATTCAAATCAGACAATATGCTGCCAAATTCTTGGGTTGCCTGGAGAAAGGGATCGTCATCACCTCTGCCTTTTTCCCTCTGATTGGCATTGTCTCGCCATTGATTGGTACTATGAAGAAAAAACTGGTAGAAGATAACAATATCAAGTTGCTGGAGAAGGAGTTCCAGCAGATTTATGACAAGTTGGAGTGCATCTCTCAGCAGACTGAGCAGATGCTGGACCAGATCCAACTTTCAGAGATCCAGATAAACTATGGTCAGCACGAAAACAGCATCAAGTACCAGTACCAAGCTTTGAAGAACATGATGGATTGCATTTGGAAAAACCCTGAAAACAGTGATCAGTATATAGAAGATTTTAAGAACATATATGTAAATCAAAATGGCATAGGCAATTTGAAAGTGTACTATGACGGCATCATGGAACACCATGGTCCTTTTGGGCAGCCACTACTGAAATGTTATCAAAAGAACTGCAAGAGGAACAAGAAGATTATGGAGGCTAGATGTGCTCATCTGAACTACCTCTTCTACATCGGCCTTATTGCACAGATAGCCTACGCGGAAGTCATTGGAGATGATCAGGAGGTCGCGAAAGAATGGGGCCAAAAGTTCATCGATATTCAGACCAAGATGCAAGAAGCCCTGGACGAGTGTAACGAGTAGAAGTGATGACAATTTCTCCTTTTGTATTGTTTCTGTGCCTTGTTATTTGAACAGCACCTAAACCTTCACAATTTAATTATTGTGATCAGTGTAATTGATTAATTTTAAAATAAAATAAATTTCCTTTATCAACAAAATAATTGAGTCTGGTTTTATTGACAACAAACTTGTATCATTTTTATCACAATTAACAGACCTTAAAATATTTAAAATCATATAACTTTAGATTAATTCATATTATTAATATAGTGACTGTAAAAGCCTCAGGTTCTCCAATCTGTTCAGGTAAAAACTCCACAATATGCAAATTAGCGTGTTTTGCAGCAGTAGAATAGTGACATCTTTACAAAGAATAACATTAGCATGTAAAGCCTGGAAATTCTTGCAGAGATTTATATCCAAAAACACTTTGTACATTGTACATTTCTATCAAGATCGCTTTCATTTTTGCAAAGGCATGCAAACCAAAGTCCATGTTTTACTTTGCGTTCAAAAATATTACATGTATTATAACTTTATTAAAGCACAAAATACTATTCTCTGCATTCTGAACCAATCCAGTCAGTGGCCCATTATTGAGGACTGTAACAAGCCTGTGCATATTTTACCTCCTGTTTGTGCATCTGTTTGTAGACGAGTAATATCTCACAAATTTACTATGCTGCGTAACCCAGTTGAATCAACAATTGTGGGTTATAAAGCTTAGACATCTATTTACATTGAAGTTAAATATTAATGAATTTGTGATACGTTTAATATAAAGTAGTGATGAGGCAGCTGTACTACTATCAAACCTGCTGTTGAAAGAAAAAGTTTGGTCTAAAAATTAAGCACATTTACAAAAGTCAGAATCGAGAAATTTGTGAATCCCATCCCAGTTGATTTATTCTTTACATTTTTATTTTTTTTTTGCAATCTCTCAATTAATGTTTCTCTCAGGATTCAACAAACACAGGATTGACTGACAATAAAACGATTATCCGGCTTATCTGGATTGTAGGCAGTTCTTCCAAAATTCTATTTAACACAACAGTATTAAGATTTACTGCATTATAACGATGTATCCACATCCTTGTTTTCTGGAAGACCACAATCATGCAACAGATAGATAAAAACAATTCCTGGGAAAAAGCCTCTCTGTTATACAGTCAGTGGCTTTAATCCCAAACCGTTTCACAAAGCAGAGTAGAAGACTATAAACATGTTTGCCATCACGTCCCCTCCCTCCCTACATGCAGGACATGCAGGCCATCCAAAGTGTATAAATGCACATGGAGCCTCAGTGGCTGCAGCTCTTCAGCACAGCTTGGCTTCACTGGACCACCGAAGCGGACACCTCTTTACATTACTCTGTATGACTGTAAGCCTTGTTTCTGCTGCTTTTTATTTACTTCTTCTATTGATTTTAAGACATTAAATAGAAAGTTCAACAAAGAGTGCCATCAAAAAGAGATATTTGTAAATGTCAATTTGGTAATCTCTGGTTTATAATAGATATAATAAGAAAAGGTCGCAGATCACCGGAACTTGAATTAAGTAACTATTGACCTAACAATTTGTCTATAATGTCAGTAAAGTTTTAATATTTGTGACCTTCATAATATGCTATATATATATTATATGCTTCATAATATGCTAGCATAATATATAGCTGCATTGATTCTGGAGATTATTTTGATATCACTTTCCTGAGTAAGGTTTTAAAATGACATTTCTTATTGAGTTACAAACAGATTAACAGATTAGGACAGAAGGCTTATGGAGAACAGGGAAAAGATTAAAAAGGGGGTAGAGATTAAGTTCATACTTGTTCTGCTAGCTTTTAAATTTTTAATAATATTTTTTTAAAATAAATGTCACATTTACATAATGCTTCATTGATTCTGGAATTCCTGAGAAATTTTTTTAATGACATTTCTTATTGTGTTACAGAAAGAACATTTGCCTCCGTTACAGATTAAGACAGAATCCTCTTTCATCACCTGACGTTCAATATGAGTTTTGTGCCAGAATGGATTATGGAGAACAGCAAGAGAGAGATCCTAGGCCAAGGCTGTGAGATCCTTGCAGCCACAGTAGGCCAGTTCAATCCCATCCTGGAGGCAGTATTTAAGTTCTCCGCTATGCTCTTTAGCAACCCAGAGAGCAAAGAGGCTAAGTATCTTGCCGAGCAGTTTGTGAAGGTCAACCAGAAGCTGGAAAACATCCAGGGTGATATTCAAAAAACAGAGCTGGCAATAAAGCAATCACTTATGAACATCCAGTACTTCAACCTCCAAGCAAACATAAATAGTCAGTATGAATATTTTAAACATATTTTCACACCCAAATCTAATAAGAAGTTGAAGCGAGATGAGTTCCTCAAGTTCTTTGAGAAATTTGAGGGAGAAAAGAACCTTGAATGCTTATATAATGCTATCATGATAGAGAACACCTCTGGACAGACAATGCTGGACATTATAGTGGAAACTGAGCAGCGGAGCAGGAGGGCAGTGGAGGAATTCTGTGCTAGCCTGAAGAAGCTGTTTGGGGTTGGGATCATCTCACTGATGGGCTACGCTGCACTAAAGGAAGATACTGTGGATGACAAAATGGGGAAGAAATGGCTTGCCCGCATGGAGGATGTGGAGAAGCGCATGAAGGCAGCAGTGGATGAGTGTGTGAACAACTTTGCTGAGCAAGCCAAGTCTGATATAGATAAGATGCTCAAGGGGAAGCAGAGCAGTGTCGACCCTGAGTTTACTAAATTCCTACTGGAGGCTCTTGTGGAGAAGTATTACTGGGTCTCCTGGTCAGTCCGGGTGTTTAACGCTGATGATAGCAAACTTGTGAAGTTTCTGTTTGGGAAGAAGCACCATATAAATGGTGGAGTTGACAATTATTTTGAAAATTTGAGTGGTAATAAAATAAGGGTGGTGGTGTCTTTCACTGCAGACCCTAAACCACTCGACAAGAACCAGATAAAGGATCAAATAGAGAAAGAGAAAGGTGGTGTGGAGTCTGTGGCTGAGTCACTGAGCCATAGTTTTCCCAACTGCCTTGTCCATGCCATCAATCGCTGTACGAAAGTGAAGGAAGCCAATAATTTTCAGCCTGAGCACCTTTATTATATTCATCACAAACAAGCACACATCTGTATTCACTCTGAATAATGGAAATTAGATCAAACTAAACATATTGATGTCCAATCAGAATCTAAACTCTCCAGGGTTCTATTAATTAATGAGTTCTACAATTTTTATGATAATAAAGATTTGATTATTTACAAATGTATGATTGTTATTAGTAATGATGATGTTATGGCACTTAATTAATGAAACAAGACCGATTAAGACTGAGGGTCAAAGCACTAAGGCTTGAGATGATCACTTTTAATAAAGGCTTGTAAAAAGGAAAAAGGGCTTTGTGTCGTTCGCATATTTTTTTCCCCCTGTTATATCCATGATAAAATTTGATTTTTAAAAATAAATACACATTAAATCAGAGCATAATTTTAGTACAGTTTCATGCATCACTTTATGCATTTATTATGTGATACTCTTCCACTTAGCCTGAAACTTTTGTGCAAATTATAACCATCTCTTATTTTTGCCAAAGTAACAATAATGATTCTTTTTGTGCATTTGTATTATTATTACTTTATAGATCCATCATTTGTTCAGGAGTAATTCATAATAAATTAGGAAAAAAAATATTTTGAATTTTATTTAGTCTCATCCAGAATACATTCACCCCTTTTAAATGTTTGGAATATTCCACATATCACATGTTCCACAGGAAGTGACATCGTCTTAAATGACTGAATGCTATGAGAAGACAAAGGCAAGTTTGCTAATTCTTTTTTTTTCTGTATTTTTAATTATATTTTGATCCTTAATGATGATAAACTGTTCACATTTCATAATTCATACCTAAATTAGAGATTAATTTATTAATTGAAACTAAATATACTTGTTGTGAATCTGTGGAATGTTCTGTATGTCCACATGGCATTAGCATGGACGTTAGCTAGCCCTTTTTTGTGTTTGCTTATTAAATGCTTAAAAACTCAACCCTGTAAATTTTGACCCTGTTATTCATTAAGATTAAAAGTGTTGAGTGACAGTAACAGGGTTAATATTTTATGGTTTGTATAATATGTATGTATGTATGAATTATAATTTACTTATAAACATAACTGAAAATACTGTTATCTGAAGTCTTAAAAACAGAAGTGTTGCAGAATAAATATTAGTGTAATATTGCATAGATTTAAGGAAACTAATCCAACATTAAGTGCTGCAGAGTAACAGATGTTATAGCTACTATATACACTATACTATACTAAAATAGCTATTTCTCATAACATGTACTGTAAAATAACAAATCTTTACAGAACCTGAACTCAAGTTGAATGTGTTCATTTTTTAGATTGATTTAAGTTAAATAATGATTTAAGATGTAAAAATGAACTGAGATTTTTTTTTTTTTAAGATATGTTAAATTGTTAAATTGGAAATGTTAAATTGCATGTTTTTTCCAAGTTGTCCAAACTTGTGTGTATTTACAGTCATACAACACCAGAGGTCGCTCTATGAACGCTACTAATCTCCCAACTCTGAGTTTCTGCAGTAGCCATTTTGAGAGAGAAATGCACAGAAAATGAAGTCTGTACTCTAGTTGTGTGCTCCAGAAGAGGCTGTTTACTGTCACCGTGGAGGTCAGGGGGTGGGGAAAAAAATAGACAAATTTATTCAATTCAATTTATTTATATAGCGCTTTTAACAATTTCCCATTGTTTCAAAGCTGCTTTACATGAGTATGGAAAACGAAGAGAGCCAAAAAAAAAAAAGAAAAATTAAGGATATAAATATATACAATTTCAAAAAAGTTTCAAATTAGTTTAAATAAAAGATTAACTTAATACTTTTAAAAAGACACTATATATTTATCCCTATCCTTAATGAGCAAGCTGGAGGCGATGGCGGCAAGGAAAAACTCCCTGAGATAAAATGAGAGAGAAACCTTGAGAGGAACCAGGCTCAGAAGGGAACCCATCCTGATTTGGGTGACACTATACAGTACATAATGTTAATGTAAATAATGTCCTTTCTACAACAGTTTATAATAGTGTAACTGAGAGGTCCTGAGAAAAGAAGGCTCCGTTGGTTCAAAAGAAGGCATGACTGTCTCCGAGCATCTTTATCCACAACAATCCCATGAGACACTGGCTACTGGACCATGAAGATCAATCCCTGGAAAGGTGCCCACCAGGTGACGAGACTCCAGCCAGCTGTAGAACATCAGGATTGATGAACTAGCTTCGTGAAAGCTTGGGCATATACAGCTTGACACAGAGAGAGAAAAATTGTTAGGTATGACTGTAATTAGGTTATGGACAATGTAAATTATGTGCATAGTGCAGACAGGGACTCTGGGAAGACTAGCTATGATAGCATATCTAAAACGCTAGAGTCAGAAGGCGTGACAGACATGAGGGCTTCCTGGGATGTAAAGTGTCCCATCACTCCACAGTCTGCGAACCCGAGCGACTTGCAATGGTGGTAAGCGAGATCCCAGTTCACCAAACACTCTATGCCCATGAAACCTCCAGATCTACCCATTTACCTAAGAAAAGCTATTCATAAAAAGCTAGACTAAACAAATGTGTTTTTAGCCTGGACTTAAATACTGAGACTGTGTCTGAGTCCCAGACACTAATTGGAAATCTGTTCTATAACTGTGGGCACTGTGAGAAAAAGCTCTGTCCCATGCTGTAGCCTTTTGTACTTGAAGTACAGTACTAACAAATAGCCTGCAGGACCAAACACTAAATTTCTAAATTTCTTGTGGTAAAAAGTCTCAACAGAACCTCATTGAAGTCTTCATTTTTGTCAATCTGTGATACAGAATACAAATATTAGTGCTTAAATATTATATACTTATATACCACTTCTGCTGTACGTCCTCACTTACAGGAGGTGCGGTATCAGTAATGAGTTGGCCGGTCAGTCTAAGTAGTGCTTTCTATTCCATTATGAAGCTGTAATGAGTCTTTGATGAGGTTTGCAATAAAAAAAATTGTTCCAGTGTATTCAATCACATTTAATAGAATAAATTGCAGGTGAACCAACACCAACTTCTTGTTAAAGTTAAACCACATACAGGTATTCACATGAAGTTACATCTCTGGTTTCATCGAAATCAAATTTATAATTGTGCAACAATTTGCAAGACTTCAGTATAAAATAAGTTCTGAAGATCAAGATTATAGTTACAGCAGTTAATATTTATCTTTTTTTTAAATAAACTTTATATTTAGTTGTATGAAATCCAATCAAATCCAACCACGTTGCCTCAGACATTTAAATGAATTTGTTCAGATCTCTTGTGTCTCAAGGTGTAGTTCTAATGTCTGCACACAAAAAGGTTCAACAAAGAAAAAAACAAACACTAAATGTTTGATAGTTTGTTTTAAATAAAATTCTGCAATGTTAAGCAGTAAACAGCACTGAACTAACACACCTTTGTGTGACAGCAGGGTAACGTGTTTTCTCAGTTGGAGTTTTCTAAGGAAATTGACTGGTAAAGCATCTCGTCACTACTGATGTGCAGAGATTTTTCGTATCAGTGTAGGACATGTTATTGTGCATCACGTGCAGGCCGACTTTAGGTTGTAGGTATTAGCATCTGAACCCATCTGTCCTGCTCCTTAGTGAAGTCGTGGAGGTGTAGCTGTTGTTCTAGGTGCAGGTCAAACAGAGCAGGAAGGTCTCTATAGCTGTGTCTCGTACCTCCTCCCGGGTTTCTGCACCACTGGTTGAAATTCTGATTCAATTTAGTAGATCAAGCTCTCTCAGCCTGCTGTAATTGATATCAGTGATCAAATTACTTCTCAAATCAAATCACTTCACACTTCTCACACATTCGAATGCAGTTTGGTCTACAATACTCATTTTTTTTATAGGAGTTCTTGCTTTATTTACTTTGTTCTCTCTATCAGTATCATTTCCTCTTTGTCCCTTACATGGGACAATTGAGATTTAGTTTAGGTAAGATACATTTAGATCAGGGATGTCAGATATAGAGCACAGGTTCTGTGTCCTGCACTTTTTTGCACATACTGTAGCATGCACTCTGAATTTGGGACCATCACAAAAACATCACAGTTAAGCAGCTAGGGACCCAACCACAATAAATGCACTGTTTTTAGAAAAGATAATTTGAGGGAGTGGATGAAATGAATCATCTAAATTAGCTGTATGTGCTGGTAGAAAAATATAATATATATAGAATATGTTGGGTGCTAAGCACTGACTGAATATCAACATTGCAAAAAATCTTATCTTAGTGAATGATTATATGAATGTACTAATGGATGTACTTGTATATTCTCATCCCTTTTTCTAAAGATGAACATCCCAGACATGGACCTTAGTGGTTCTTTTAAAATAACCAGTTGACTTTCAGGCCTAATACTGCTTTTATTTCATTTGTTTAGTCTGGTTGTTTAGGGAGGTGGTATATCCCTGGGATCTGCTCCTAAAATGAAAACACTCGCTCGCCATCTCCTGGTCAAAAAAGTGGTATATGTGAAAAATGTTCAACATATACCATTAGATTTTAAGTGTGTAGATCAGGGGAGTCAAACTCAAATTCACAGTGGGCCAAAATATCAAAGTGAGATAAAGTCACGGGCCAAACTAAATATTTATTGAAAAATTACGTTCAACATGAAAAATTATGTTCAACCTTTTTCATATGGAAACAAACTTTAGTTTTGCTTAAACATAGGATTTGGAACAACCAGAGCTTGATATTACAAACACATAAGAAATTTGAAGTAAAAGACACATCAGTGGTGTTCATTTCGCAAACTTTGACCATACACTTTTTGACAAACTCTCCCTCATTAAAGGGCCGGGCAGATTTTGCTGACCCTGCGGCCACAATAAAGCTTTACAGCCTTTACAACAGATTCACTTTTTCATTTTGCTTTCATGAACATAATCTGCCGGGAAACTAGACTTTTCTCATCTCCTCTGCCTTCTGGAGCTTCTGCTTTACGTCCAGGTCCTTATACTTCTCATAATGTTTCATTTTATAGTGTCTTCTTATGTTATATTTCGTTACAGACACGTTAGCTCCGCACACAAGACAAACAAAAAATCCTGAAAAGAACTGGTAGACCTCAATCAACAACAAAATCAGAGGAGATGTTTATAAGAGTCTTCAGCCTACGTAGCAGAAAGCTAAGTGCACCAGAAATCACAGCACAGCTTAATAAAATAAAGCTGTGCCAGTGTCAACAGTGCAGAGGAGACTTCAGGAAGCTGGATCGATGGGGCATGTGGCTGCTATGAAACCGCTGCTGAGACCAAACAAGGTCAAAAGGATTCTTTGGGAAAAGGAATCCAAATATATGATTGTTGCTGACTGTAGAAAGGTCTTGTGGTGTGATGAATCAAAGTTTGATATTTTTGTTTCTAAACAAAGATTTTTTTGTGCGTCTCAGAACTGGTAAGAAGGTGATGCCAGACTGTGTAGCACCAATTGTCACGCATGGAGGCAGACATTTTATAGTGTGGGGTGTTTTGTGGGCTCTAGAGTTGGTGACCTATACAGGGTGACCAAATACTCAATAAAGAGGGTTACCATAGTATTCTCCAGAGACATGCCATACCATCTGGATTGAGACAAATTGGACAGTCCATACTAGGACAATGACAGGACAATGATCCCAAACACACATCCAATCTTTGCCAGAGCTATTTGAAGGAAAAAAAAAAAGGAAAGCTGAAAATAATGATATTATAAATAAGTTTTTTTTTTAATCTTAAATTTGATCATTTATTGTGAGCCTCAGAAGAGCTGGAGGAAGTGTATGGGGAGAGGGAAGTCTGGGCATCCCTGCTTAGACTGCTGCCCCCGCGACCCGGCCCGGATAAGCGGTAGAAAATGGATGGGTGGATGGGAGGATGGATGGATATCAAGTTTCCTCACTTACATGGAGTGCGGTACCAGTAATGAGTTGGCCGGTCAGTCTCAGTAGTGCTTTCCATTCCATTATGGAGCTCTGTTAATGGAATATAGTGCATTATAGAGCTATTCCAGTAACAGATATTTTGATTCAATCCTGTTATCTAAGCACTCACTCACATTTTCCCCATTTCCTGTCTCTGTGGATTCAAGTCTTATAAATCCATATTTCTAGTTTCAACTAAATATCCTGTAAAAATTTATAGAAAACCTTCAGTGAGACATTCATATGCCTACATCATTTTGTTTAAACAAACAAAGGTATTCATAGTAAAAAGTTGAAAGTTTTTGAACGTTTGTTATCTGTTTGAAATTAGAGATATAGATTGTGTAAGACTTTTATAACACAGGAAATGTAGGCGAGTGCTTAGATATCAGGCTTGAATAACTCCTGCAGGTTGTTCATATTTTGTGGGCAGGTGAGAGCAGGAATAATAACAGTTTCCTTTGTCAGTGAGACCAGTTTTTACTGTAAGCAATGACAGTAATTCATCACTAAGACGCTTTAAGGTTTGCAATAAAAAAATTTGTTCCAGTGTATTCAATCATATTTAATAGAATAAAAACCTTGCACGTGAAGCAACACCAACTTCTTGTTAAAGTCTTAATAAAGATATTAATCAGAACCACATACAGGTATTCACATGAAGTTGCATCTCTGGTTTCATCGAAAATCCATCCATCCATTTTCTACCGCTTATCCTGGGCCGTGTCGCGGGGGCAGCAGTCTAAGCAGGGACACCCAGACTTCCCTCTCCCCAGACACTTCCTCCAGCTCTTCCGGGGGAATACCGAGGCGTTCCCAGGCCAGCCAAGAGACATAGTCCCTCCAGCGTGTCCTAGGTCTTCCCCGGGGCCTCCTCCCGGTTGGACATGCCCGGAACACCTCCCCAGGGAGGCGTCCAGGAGGCATCCGAAACAGATGCCCGAGCCACCTCAGCGGACCCCTCTCAATGTGGAGGAGCAGCAGCTCTACTCTGAGCTCCTCCCGAGTGACTGAGCTCCTCACCCTATCTCTAAGGGTGCGCCCAGCCACCCTGCGGAGGAAACTCATTTCGGCCGCCTGTATCCGGGATCTTGTCCTTTCGGTCATGACCCAAAGCTCATGACCATAGGTGAGGGTAGGAACGTAGATCGACTGGTAAATACAGAGCTTCGCCTTGCGGCTCAGCTCTTTCTTCACCACAACAGATCGGTATATCGACCGCATCACTGCAGAAGATAAACCGATCCGCCTGTCGATCTCCCGCTCCATCCTTCCCTCACTCGTGAACAGGACCCCAAGATACTTAAACTCCTCCACTTGAGGTAGGAGCTCTCCACCAACCTGAAGGGGGCAAACCACCCTTTTCCGGCTGAGAACCATGGCCTCGGACTTGGAGGTGCTGATTCTCATCCCTCATTCTCATTCTTCATCGAAAATATTATTTATAATTGTGCAACAATTTGCAAGACTTCAGTATAAAATAAGTTCTGAAGATCGAGATTATAGTTACAGCAGTTAATATTTATATATATTTTTAATAAACTTTATATTTAATTGTATGAAATCCAATCAAATACAACCACGTTGCCTCATTTAAATGAATTTGTTCAGATCTCTTGTGTCTCAAGGTGTAGTTCTAATTTCTGCACACAAAAAGGTTCACCAAAGAAAAAACAAACAGAAAATGTTTGATAGCTTGTTCTAAATAAAAGTCTGCAATGTTAAGCAGTAAACAGCACTGAACTAACGCACCTTTGTGTGACAGCAGGGTAACGTGTTTTCTCAGGTGGAGATTTCTAAGGAAATTTACTGGTAAAGCAGCTCGTCACTACTGATGTGCAGAGATTTTTTGTATCGGTGTAGGACATGTTATTGTGCATCACGTGCAGGCTGACTTTAGGTCGAAGGTATTAGCATCTGAACCCATCTGTCCTGCTCCTTAGTGAAGTCGTGGAGGTGTAGCTGTTGTTCTATGTGCAGGTCAAACAGAGCAGGAAGGTTTTTATAGCTGTGTCTCGTACCTCCTCCCGGGTTTCCGCACCACTTTGTCCCTTACTTGGAAAGCTCCTTTCTTCTGCACTAAGCTCGCTGATTACACAGGTTTCGTTGTTTGGAAAACATTAATTGATTTATCATGTAGATGAATAAATATCTACATACTGATAAAGGAATCATGTTGTTTTTTTAGCACATTCTAAAGCATATATCTGTTCACCTTGCTGGTCTCCACTTATTGTCCCAGAGATTTACATGTTAAGATGACCTGGGCATAGAAATGCTGTATCAAGCTGTAAGTTATTCCACAATAGAGACTTAGTTTGTGTTTAAGAAACCAAATAGGCTAGACACATTCAGATCAGGGATGTCAGATATAGAGCACAGGTTCTGTGTCCTGCACTTTTTTGCACATACTGTAGCATGCACTCTGAATTTGGGACCATCACAAAAACATCGCAGTTAAGCAGCTAGGGACCCAACCACAATAAATGCACTGTTTTAAGAAAAGATAGATAATTTGAAGGAGTGGATGAAATGAATCATTTAAATTAGCTGTATGTGCTGGTAGAAAAATATAATATATATAGAATATGTTGGATGCTAAGCACTGACTGTTAATATCAACATTGCAAAAAAAATTATCTTAGTGAATGATTATATGTGTAACAAGGCGGAGTCGTATGGATCCATTTGCAGCATTAATAATCTTGGCAGAACAGACAGGCAGGGTCAAGCACGGAAAACACAATGTCAGAGAAAAGGCAGAATCGGAATCAAGGGACAGGCGGAAGGTCAGGACAGGCAGCAAACAATCAGAGAGACAGGTAACAGAAACAAAGTCAAAACACTAGAAACAAACAATCAGAAAACACTCAGAATGACTGCGGAAGCAAGTCGAGACTTCGCAATGAGGTCAAGTTCATTTCCTTATTTAAGCGTGTCAACTGATGGTGAACAGCCGGCGCCGTGATTAGACTGAGCGGTGTGCGGTTTGAAGTGTAGTCCGGAAGTGTTCAATATTCCGGAGATGTTTCTTTCCGTTGCGAGTGAGGAGGTGAGGCAGGTGCATTGATCATGACAGAGCGCCGCCCCCCCCCCCTTCCCAGGGAAATAGATGCGGCTGGAAGCCCAGGACACACTGGAATGAGGTTAGGCCTGTGGCGGGCTTGAGGAGAGAATTCTGAGCATACTCGGCCCACATCAAGTACTTGCTCCAGTCGGTCTGGTTATTGTGGCAGTAAGAGCGTAGGAACCGGATGAGGTCTTGGTTCAGCCATTCCGTCTGTCCGTTGGCTTGTGGGTGGTACCCCAAAGTGAGACTGATGTTCACGTTGAGCTGTTTGAAGAATGCCGACCAGACTCGTGAGGTGAACTGGGGACCCCGGTCAGACACGATATCCTCGGGTAGGCCATAGAACCGGAAAACAAAGTTGCACAATGCCTCCATGGTCTCAAAGGCTGTGGGAAGTTTCGGCAGGGGGATCAGACGGCAGGCTTTGGAGAACCGTTCGATCACGGTGAGGATAATGCACATGGAAACATCTTGTTGGCCGGGCCCTGGTGTTGAGACAGTACGGCCCCCACTCCCGTGTTGGAGGCGGCCACCTCTACTATGATCGGCCAGTTTGGATCCGGGTGGTGGAGGATGGGAGCCAGGTGAAGCTCGCTTTCAAGCGCCGGAATGCCATTATAGCTTCAGGGGACCAGGTAAGCCGAGTAGACGCCTTTCTGGTCATAGAGGTGAGCGGGGCCACAATCGTACTGATACCGCGAATGAAGCAGCGGTAGAAATTTGCGAACCCCAGGAAGTGCTGTAACTCCTTCAAGCTCTGCGGTCGGGGCCATTGTAGCACCGCGCGCACCTTGGAGTCGTTCATAGCAACCCCCTCGGCTGAGATGACTAAGCCTAGGAAGGTCGTGGAGGTTCGGTGGAACTCGCATTTTTCGGCCTTGGCTTACAGACGGTGTTGGATGAGGCGTTTAAGGACTGCCTGTACGTGCTGGATGTGTTCCTCCATGGTTTCTGAATATATGAGGATGTCATCAATGTAAACGACCACCCAGCGGTCCAGCATGTCGCGGAACACGTCATTAATGAATTACTGGAACAAGGCAGGACTGTTCGAAAGGCCAAAAGGCATGACCAAATATTCATAGTGGCCTGATTGAGTCGAAAAGGCGGTCTGCCATTCATCCCCCACTCTGATCCGGATGAGGTTATAAGCGCTGCGTAAATCCAGTTTTGTGAAGTATCGGGCCTGGCAGAGCTGCTTGAGAGCCGACGGCACGAGATGGAGAGGATACCGGAACTTGACTGTCATGTCATTCAGCACCCGGTAGTCAATCCATGGGCGGAGACCTCCATCTTTTTTCTTCACGAAGAAGAATCCGGAGGATGCCGGGGAGACAGAGGGTCAGATGAAGCCCTTCTGGAGCTCCTCCTTGATGTAAGCTTTCATGGCCGCTGTCTCTGGCTGTGACAGCGGAAAGATTCTCCCTCTGGGTGGAGTGGAGCTTTATGGCGCAGTCACTAGGCCGGTGCGGTGGTAGTTCGGTGGCCCGGGTTTTGCTGAAGGCTTCCATCAGGTCTTGGTACTCCGCTGGGAGTTCGGAGGCGGTGGAGGCGGAGCATACAGAAAGTGTGGCGCTGGGTTGTGGGGTTTCTGTAGGGAGTGGCTGATGTCAGCGGCATGCTTTGTCCCAGCTTGAGATGTGCAGGTCTCTCCAGGAGATAACAGGGTTGTGAAGTTGGAGCCAGGGGAGGCCTAGGATGAGGACGTGACGTGGGGAGCGGATGATGTGAAAAGGCAGGTATTCTTAGTGGTGAGGGCCCACCTGCAGCTGGAGACTCCTGGAGATGTGAGTGATCTGGCCCTCACTGAGCGGCCTGCCGTCTACCGCCTCCACTGCCAAAGGAACAGCCCACGGGGTTACCGGCACGTCATAAGCTTGAGCAAACTCCCGTGACATAAAATTACCCGCAGCAATCGATTAGCACGGACAGATTAATCATTCTCCCCCGTATTTGTACTTGCACCACCGTGCAGGGTGGAGATTGAGGAACGAGCGGATCAGGACTCACCGATGTGCTCCGTCTGCCGGAAGGCTTGTTGGGGCAGGCGGCCAGTCTGTGTCCGGCTTCTCCGCAATAGAGGCAGAGCTGTAAGCAGAAGCATCTTGCTCTCTCCTCAGGCGTGAGGTGCGTTGTGTGTCGAGCTGCATGGGCTCAGGATCCGCCGGTCGGGTTTCACGAAGGGGTTCGCGCACATGTCGGGCGGTGTCTGTGGGAGGTCGACGCGTCCGCATCAAATTATCGATGCAGATGGACAGGTCAATGAACTCCGTTAAATCCCTCCCTTCATCACAGTAGGCAAGCTCAGCTTGTAGATCCGGATGCAGCCCTTTGCGGTATATCACCTTCAGTGGTCTCTCTCCCCAACCTGTCTCGGCGGTAAGCGTACGGAATGTCAAAGCGTACTCAGTGGCGGAACGATCGCCCTGAGATACGACCAACAAACGCTTCTCTGTGCTTTCACCTGTGGCGGAGTGCTCGATGACAGCGCGAAATTGGGAGAGGAAATGTTCAAACGTGGGGAAGGCGGTTGCTGGATCACTCAGTAGCGAAGTCTTCTGTAACGAGGCGGAGTCGTATGGATCCATTTGCAGCGTGTTTAATAATCTTGGCAGAACAGACAGGCAGGGTCAAGCACGGCAAACACAATGTCAGAGAAAAGGCAGAATCAGAATCAAGGGACAGGTAGAAGGTCAGGACAGGCAGCAAACAATCAGAGAGACAGGTAACAGAAACAAAGTCAAAACACTAGAAACAAACAATCAGAAAACGCTCAGAATGACTGCGGAAGCAAGTAGAGACTTCGCAATGAGGTCAAGTTCATTCCCTTATTTAAGCGCGGGTTTATTACTTATTTTTAGACTGAGCGGAGTGCGGTGGGAAGTGTAGTCCGGAAGTGTTCAATATTCCGGAGATGTTTCTCTCCGTTGCGAGTGAGGAGGTGAGGCAGGTGCGTTGATCATGAAAATATGAATGTACTAATGTATGCACTAGTATATTCTCATCCCTTTTAATAAAGATAAAGGTGCCAGACATGGACCTTAGTGGTTCTTTCAAATAACCAGTTGACTTTTAGGCCTAATACTGCTTTAATTTCATTTGTTTAGTCTGGTTGTTTAGAGAGGTGGTATATCACTGGGATCTGCTCCTAAAATAAAAACACTCGCTCACCTTCTCCAGGTCAAAAAAGTGGTATATGTGAAAAATGTTCAACATATGCCATTAGATTTTGAGTGTATAGATCAGGGGTGTCAAACTCAAATTCACAGTGGGCCAAAATATCAAATTGAGATAAAGTCACACGCCAAACTGAATATTTATTGAAAAATTAACTGCAACTGATATGTAATATTCAACCTTTTTCATATTGAAACAAACTTTAGTTTTGCTTAAGCACAGGATTTGGAACAACCAGAGCTTGATATAACAAACACATAAGAAATTAAATTTGAAATAAAAGACACATCAGTGGTGTTCATTTCCAAACTTTGACCATACACTTTTTGACAAACTCTCCCTCATTAAAGGGCCGGGCAGATTTTGCCATCTCTGCTGCCACAATAAAGCTTTACAGCCTTTACAGCAGCTTCACATTTTCATTTTGCTTTCATGAACATAATCTGCCGGGAAACCAGACTTTTTTCATCTCCTCTGCCTTCTGGAGCTTCTGCTTTACGTCCAGGTCCTTATACTTCTCATAATGTTTCGTTTTATAGTGTCTTCTTATGTTATATTTCGTTACAGACACGTTAGCTCCGCACACAAGACAAACAGGCCACGTGGCCACGTGCATGTGTTTACATTCCTCGTCACGTGTCTGCCCCGCATTCATCTGCTCCTCCCTGTCTTCACACCTGTTTCTTATTGTGATTAACCTGTCTATTTAACTGTGCCGTGTTGCCTTGTGCAGTGCGGAATCTACTGTTGTCTTGTCCTGTCTCTAGTCCGTGTCGTGTTTCGTGTTCTTATGTTATTAAAACCTGTTTATTTTGCTATTCTGTGTTTGGGTCCGTTTTTATCCCGCGTTCATGACAAGATTCCACCTCACTAGGACCCAGCAGGATAGCTTTAGCCTGGACTGGCCGATTGGGAGTATTTTTTTTCCTTATTAGGGCCTCGAAGCTCTATTGTTTTTGCTCGGGTTTATTATTATCAGGGCCCGAGCACTGAATGGTGCGAAGCCCTATTGTTTTTGCTCGGGTTTTTTATTATTATTATTATTATTATTATTATTATTATTATTATTATTATTATTATTATTTTTCTTTTTTAAATTTTTTTTTAGCACTCATTGGCCAATTGGGCTCCCTTAACATGCTCGAAAACGTCAGAGTCGTATGACGCTAGGCTTGGGCAAAGGCTGCAATTCGGGTGTGGCAGGGGGGCTCTGTAGCGCCCCCTGTAATGAAAAAGCAAACATTTGTGCACAGATCGGTCAATTATGTACGCACATGTACGAGAGTTGGTACACATATAGATCTCATTGACCCGAACAACTTTCGTGCTCTAAACTATGAGCTCCGCCCGACAGGAAGTCAGCCATTTTGGATTGTTTTATAAGTGCATGCGGTGAACTTTTAAATACTTCTCCTAGGAAATTCATGTGATTGACACCAAAAGTGGTGAACATGATGCCGAGTCGTTGCACTTACTAAATTGCGAAGGGATTTTTGATATCTCGAACGGTGCTGCCATGGCGAGGCGACTAAGTTAGGCGAATTCAGAGAAACAGGAAGTGTCTAATATCTAAAGTAAAAAATGTTTTATTGTGATGACACGCGGTCTGTATGTTCGGCCAAGGATTCCAATCGCAGCGATGTGCTTATTGTGGGTTCTGGGTATAGCGCCACCAACAGGCCCCAGGAAGTGTGTCAGTCATAAAGGTAGATTTTTTCACAGTTGCATGCAATGAACTTTTAAATACTCCTCCTAGGGAATTCATGCAATTGACACAAAAAGTGGTGAACATGACGCCGAGACATTTTAGATGATAATTTGCGTAGGGATTTTTGATATCTCGAACGCTGTTCCCATGGCAACGCGTCAAACTTTACTTTCTTTTTCAGGCATATTTAAGCTCTTGGCATGCACTTTGGGCGCCTTAAAATGCTCGAAAACACTGGAAATTTGGCACAGACTTCAACGTCGTCTGCCATTAGGACCAGTCAAAGGCTGGAACATAGGCATGGCAGTAGGGCTCTGTAGCGCCCCCTGAATTGGAAAAATAAATATTGGTGCACAGATTGGCCAAACATGTACGCACATGTACGAGAGTTGGTATGTAAATAGATCTCATCAACTCAAACAAATTTCACAATCAAACCTATTAGCTCTGAACTGTGGAAGTGTGTTCAGATTTCTGTTTTTTGTTAATCTAGCCACTGTGTTAAATAAAAACCTGGGGTTGTTCTAGTTATTTTCTATGAGTTTGCTTAGGTGCTCAGCCCTGGCAGCTTTTAGAGCCTGTCTATAGCTGGACATACTGTCCTTATACGCAATTTTAAAAACCTCTAATTTAGTTTTTCTCCACTTTCACTCGAGGTTACGGGTTTCACTCTTGAGGGTGTGTGACTACTATACCACGGTGCAAGCATTTTATCTCTAACTTTCTGTAACCGGATTGGGGCAACAGTGTCTAATGTGCTAGTGAATATAGCGCCTATGCTGTTAGTCATTACATCTAGGTCGTTTGTGTTTAAAGGTAGTGTAAATCTAGTGTATGATTACGACAATGAGTTGCTTTAGTGATGTTTTGTTCAAGTCCAAGTGAGTTTAGTAAGTCCAAAAATGTGAGTCCTAAAGCATTGTTTGTGTCATCAACATGAATGTTAAAGTCTCCTACAATTAATGCTTTATCAAAGTTAACCAATAGGTCTGAAAGAAAGTCTGTGAATTCTCTAAGAAAATCGGTGTAGGGGCCTGGGGGTCTGTACACGGTTGCTAGAGCAAGAGACATCAGGGATTTCTTCGTGCGCATGTGCAATAGTGTAACATTAACAACAAGCACTTCAAAAGAATTAAATCTATACTGTGTTCTCTGGGTAACAGTAAGGTAATCACTAAAGATAGTGACAACACCAACTCCATGACCAGACTTGGGTTTTGATGCCAAAGTAGACTTTATTGAGAATCATCTGTAGCTGACCATTGGTATCCATAAAGAGAGACACAGAGAGTTTCCGACGGGTGCTTCTTTCTTTATTTTGCTCACGAAGAGCACCATTAAACTTTAGTTTGCGTAGCATCGTGAAAGTACGCAAAGAAACAACATAACAAATAAATATGACTCATATCCAAAAAAATATGATAAATAAAGTTCCCATTTCAAAGGGAACTAAGATGAAATTAAGCAGAATTTAGTCTCTGCTCAGTGGAAAACACATATATGCACATAGACTGTACAGGAACATGAATCTTCGCTCTTTTCTCTCTTCTGATCTTATTACATTTGCATTACCCCCCCTGCTGCATAACCTAACATGCTCAAAAAAAAGATGCTGAAACATGTAACATCCTCAAGAAAAATTTAAAGTGACACAACCATATACGGTCATTTACATCATCAAAGCTGAGATGTTCCATGATGAACTTTCAGTGTTTCAGCCTCAGCAGATCAAACTCGGCCTCATCAGATCCTTTAGCTGTCTGCTGCCCTTCTCTTTTGAGTTTTGCTTTCCTTCTTGCTTCATTGCTTTAAATTTATATTGACATGCACATATCCTTGTATGATAGCATATTGATAAAGTCTTATTATAATTAGCATACACCTTTTGTTTACCAAAATGTTTTATAATTCCAACCCCTGAGGTAATTACATATGAAAATGGAATACATTATGATTTGTGTTTGGTTGTGATGTTAAAGTAATCACTTGCACCTCCTTCAGCCAATAGTTCACATTCTCCAACTTCTCAGTCCATCACATTTCTCAGAGCAGTGAGGCTGTAGAGGTTGATGAGGCTTTTTCCATAGGCGCTTCACCACCTTTCAGTCTTTTTGGTCTTTATTGAAGATTGAATAGTGTACGATAGATACAACCTCCACTCCTAGAGGATTACATTCAGTGACTGGTTAAATAGGGGAGGAGCAATTATGGTTGAGTTTTATAGGCTATTTCTTTAGGTTCATGAAAAAACATTTTAAAGCTAAAATGCTAATGTAATACTGCAGGTGTCTGCAGGTGTAACTAGACTAATGATTCAACACACTAATTTGCATATTTCTCTTGAGTTCCTGAATATTTAGAGTTAGCTACTATTTGACTATCAAATGGTGTCACATGATGCACTTGTATTGAAACTAATTACAGTAAAAATATGTTCCAAGAGTTTAATATCATTGATTATTGATCATTAAATGCACTGATATTAGATATTTTTATACTTTATTAATTGAATTCAACAAAAAGACAAAGAAAATAGCCAGAGAGAAAGTTTTCTTTTTTCTCATGATATAAAAAGCATTGATTTTGTCTGTTACTTCTGTATTTTTGTCTGAAATTTAAGGATCAATTCCAATTAAGCAAATTTGGAAAAGAAAAGCCAGATGAGCACATCTGACCACCTTCCTGTTCCTGTTGTGTTGCTTTTGATGATCATTCATCTAATGGTGGATGAAAAAATAAGTGATGACATATATTTTATATATTTTGATATATTTTGGCCCATTTTCTCACTAATTTGGTCTTGGCCAGTTCTACCTATTAGACGGCTCTCTACCAGACAAAGAGTGTGAATGCTATCATATGATTCCCCCAAGACACATGATGCCAGCCATCTGCATCTTTTTTGAGCTGCTGCTCATGGTGCACCACATGGTAGTGTAATAAAAATTAGAAAAGCAATATCTGCCCTCTTCCCTATATATGAGCTAATGGATGCCAGGATTGACCCAAAGAAATCCACCCCAATAAATTCTGGGTGTGTCTGGCATTAAGTGATAGAGCTGAGCAAAAATGGCAGATGTACCAACATACTTGTACTCTTCTACAGACAACACACACAACTACTATTCACTAATGTTTAATATGTTTACAACACTGTAGATACCTATATACTTCTTTGGAACAAAATCTTGATGACTTGCCAAGGAACAATAGATCAATGTGGGTGTATCTTGCTAAAGTTACTGAAGTCATCTAGGTATCTCTGCTAATTTTTTCAGCCTTCTGTGATGCAACATGGTTGTGGTTAGTGGCAGGAGTGGCACAATGTGAGCAACGTTAGGCCACCAGCATTGTCTTATAGTAATTGCTGTGTCTTGTTAGTGTCAGGGTTGCCCATGGCCAAAAAGGTATGGGTCCCTGTTTAGTAATTTGTTTTTTTTTCCACTGGCCACCCAAAGCATGTGAAATCAAGAACTAAAGGGATGCGAAGTTTTGAACAGGGTTTTATTTCCTTATTTTCTGTTTAATATTTTATTTGGTTTTGCCTTACGTATTAACTTGAGTCCTATAAAAAATTAAAATAAATTAGTTTTACCTTTTCACTTATGTTCTCTCTAAAAAAAAAGTACTAATCTTGCATATTCTCCCAAAGTATGCAAAACTTTTGCATGGCGGTGCGGCAGTAGCATGCAGCGGCCACTCTGGATACAATATGGTGCTACTTATGTTTACATATGATGCTATTTATGTTTTTTAGCCTGACTATTGTAGGTACATGGACACCAGAGACACCGGTGTTCATGTATACAACTATGGTGCTATTTACGTTTTTTAGCCCAACTATTGTAGGTACATGGACACCAGAGACACCGGTTTTCATGTATACAACTGCTAGAAGTACAATACAGTAATTGTGCAACAACCAACCTGCAAGATGGTGTGTTGGAAAGGCTTTGAATTGAAATCACTTCTTTTAGACTTTCCACTACTGTGCAGCATTGTACAGATCAAATCATATCATCAAGTTTGCTGATGGCACCACCGTGGTGGGTCTCATCAGCTAGAATGACGAGTGAGCATACTTTGAGGAGGTGCAACAGCTGGTGTATAGCCAACAACCTGTCTCGGAATGTTGATAAAACTAAAGAGATGGATGTTGACTTTAGGAGAGTACAGAGCGACTACTCTCCGCTGAACATCAACGGATCATCTGTATGGATCGCCAAGAGAACCTGATTTTCTTCACCAAGAAATCCCAACATCTTCTTTCAATGGCTGAGAAAAGCCTACCCCCCCCCCCCATTCTGACTACTGTACGTTTTACAGAGGGACCACTGAGAACATTCTGAGCAGCTGCATCACTGTCTGGTTTGGGAACTGCACTATCTCAGATTGCAAGACCCTGCAGTGGATAGTGAGGACAGCTGAGAAGATCCTTGGAGTCTCTCTTCCCTCTATCATGGAAATTTACACCACACCGCAAAGTGTGTGTTACATTTACACCATCATTCGCAAAGCCAGCAGCATTGTGGATGACCCCACACACCCCTCACACACCATCTTCACCTTCCTGCCATTTGGAATAAAGTACCGAAGCATTCGGGCCCTCACGACAAGAATGCGTAACATTTTCTTTCTACAAGATCAGACTCCTTGATAACTGAACTGAACTGTATTGAGCACAACACACACACTGTATGGACTGCACAGACCTACACCAAATACACACTCTCTAAATCAATTCAATTCAAATTTATTTGTATAGCAATACGTTTTTACAATTGATAATGTCTCAAAGCAGTTTTACAGAACATAAAAATAGAAAAAAAAGGTTAATATTAGATACATTTAAATGTGTTTGTATTTATACCCAATAAGCAAGTCTGAGGTGACTCAGACAGCAGTGGCAAGGAAAAACTCCCTTGAATGGTGAAGGAGGAACCAGACTCAAAGGGGAACCCATCCTCATATGGGTGACACTGGAGGGTGTGATTATAAATATACAGTCTGACTAATGTTGTATTGAAGAGGAGGTTGTTAGGGGGGTTGGTCCTCAAAGACCACATGGAGTTGGCATCTCCTCTTTAGTATATCACAGTGCAACTGGAGCTGGTAAATCTCTAGATGCCTCAGGATCCTCACAAAGTCTGCCTCATCTCGGTGGAGGTCAAAAATCTTATGGCACGGAAGACACTCTGAAATTTCATGGCTCGGTATGGGTAGAAAGAGAGAAGCAGTGGAGTGGGATTAACATAGCTGCTGTTCGTAATATTAGCAAGCACTAGATGATAATGTGCATTTGGTCAGATGTATTAGAGCACAAGATTATGGGATGTATTGCGTGTACGCCTGACTAAAGAGATATGTCTGTAATCTACATTTAAACTTGGAAAGTGTGTCTGAGCCCTGAACACTATTAGGAGGACTATTCCAAAGTTTAGGAGCTAAATACAAAAACACTTTAGAAGATTTTTTAATTCTGGGAACTACCAGAAGACCTGAGTTCCCTTTCGAGGGAACTCGACGCTGCGTCAGTGCTGACGCTATGGGAATGCTTCTTTGAGGAAGTTGTGTCTGAAGCTCTGTGTGCACACACGCCATTTAATGGCTCTGAAAAGACACGTGACGGAGTAATTACTCACCAGTAAGTCCATATAATTGCATCTACGTCACACTGCTCCAGCTTTCTTTGTCTTCAGGAAGCGCTCTGTGTATGTGTGTCGTTTGTCTGTCTGTCATAGTGCAGGGAAAGAAAAAAAAAATAGGGAAAGCCTAGGCAATATGTTACAGTCAAAGCACTTTAAGAGATGCATGCATCCGTGCCCCCACTTTATCACGGGGGCGATGCGCATTTTCTTTGCGTTGTGTGTTTGGGAGAGGGAGCCGGCTGCGTGCATTGTGAGGGATTCCCTCCCCGCACACTCTGATCCAGCCTGACTGTATTTTCAGCTTCGGCTGCGCCTAGTGGTTCGGGTCCTGTGTCTGCCGAGGCGGCGAGGCGGCTTCAATCATGGGGTTCCTAGGTTGAGTTAGCAGAGGCGGAGCCAGAGATGGGTCCTCCATGTTTCCAGGGCGTGTTGCCCACGATCGTGGGCGGGCACCATGCGGTGTCCCTCCGAGAGGAACTCCTCTCGCTTCTGGAGAAAGGGGCCATAGAGGATGTTCCCCTCCCAGATCGGGACAACGGCTTTTACAGTCGATATTTTGTTGTTCCCAAGAAGGATCTTAACTGTACTTTGAAGACTTACAAGTTCAAGATGCTCATACTCAATCATCCTGCAGGCCTACTGTCCCCAGCCCCATGAGTCAGCGGAACAGGGGAGGCTGCACTTGCTTTGCCCGGTAAGGGCCCTGAGGACTTGCGTCCACCGCTCTAGCCCGTGGTGTAACTCCTCCGTCCTTTTTGTCTGTTTTGGGGGCCGGAATAGGGGTAATCCAGTTTCCAAACAGCGCCTGGCGCACTGGGTGGTGGAGGCCATTATTCAGGCCTATGAGGTGTGCGGTTCGTGGTGGCGTGGGTAATGGCGTTCCCATAGCGTCAGCACTGACGTAGTGTCGAGTTCCCTCGAAGGGAACTATACCTGGTTACGTATGTAACCCAGTTCCCTGAGAAGGGAACGAGACGCTGCGTTGCTGGCCATGCCCCGGGCGTCCGTTCGCGCTTCCTTCAGACAAATAGAAGTTGGAGCAGTGTGACGTAGATGCCCTTATATGGACTTACTGGCGAGTAATTACTCCGTCACGTGTCCTTTCCCATAGCGACAGCACTGCGACATAGCGTCTAGTTCCCTTCTCAGGGAACTGGGTTACATACGTAACCTGTAGTTTTGTGATCTCAGGGAGCACGAAGGATTGTAATGTGTTAGAAGACTAGTTAGATCTACAAGGGAGCTAAACCATTAAGAGCCTTGTATGTAAGTAGCAGCAGTTTGTAATCAATTCTAAACTTAACAGATAGCCAGTGTAGAGATGATAAAATTGGGGTTATACAATCATATTTTCTTGTCCTGGTAAGAACTCTGGCAGCTGCATTTTGGACTAACTGTAGCCTATTTATTAAAGATGCAGGACAACCACCTAGTAATGCATTACAATAGTCCAGTCTAGAGGTCATGAATGCATGATCTACTTTCTCAGCATCAGATAAGGATAGGATGTTTCTTAGCTTGGCAATATTTCTAAGGTGGAAGAAGACTGTGTTTGTAATATAGGCAATATGATTTTAAAGACAAGTTACTGTCTAATATAACACCCAGGTCTTTCACTGTTGAGCTAGTAGTTACAGTACATCCATCTAAATGGAGGTTGAAGTGTGAGAGCTTCTGTGTACTGATTTTTGGGCCGATAATTAGCATTTCTTTTATCAGAGTTAAATAACAGAAAATTACAGGTCATTCAATCTTTTATCTCTTTAATGCACTCAGTTAATGTACATATATATATATATATATATATATATATATATATATATATATATATATATATATATATATACAGAGAGAGAGAGAGAGAGAGATATAGATATTTATATATATATATCGTCAGTTTCACTCGTGATTTAAGGAAGCATGTCTGCAGTGATGCAGTATGGGCAGTTTCGCTTGTGATTGGAGGCCAATGATTGGAGGCCAATGATTGGAGGAACCATGTCTGCAGTGAAAAATAAGGTACTTGATTATTTTTCAGCAGCTAGGATCCACTGTGGCCTTTTTCTTACTCTTTTCAATGAAGGGACACCAACAGTGATTCCGTGATGCCAAATTCTCTAATGAAGTTTCAATAAAAATTGACAAATTCTCCAAGGTTTATTTAATTCATACTTGTGATTTGCAAATGCAACCAACATTAGAGCTCCACTTCACCTGCCACTATCTTGTGTGTGAGTGTAGCAGTAGATGGAAAATGGAAACAAAGGCCACAAGCTCGCTTAGGTCTCAATGTACTGTAGGACATCTGGAGTCAAGGGTTTTGACTCAGAGTACAGATGACACATTAGTCTAGCAGGATCAATAACCTGAATATGGCAAACAAAATAGTCTGTCTTAAAGAATAAGTAGACTTAGTAAACAAAAACTTTGCATGATCAGTAATTGCTGTGCTACTCGCCGCATTTGTGGGATTTGCTATTAATATATTAGTTTTACATTTCAGAAATTACAGGTCATGCAAAAGCACAGATAATTTGTGGCATACATCCTAGTGTATGATGGTGTTGAGCCATAACATTGACCATAAGCACACATGGTATTAAACACTTATCTGTTAACAGTTATACTACTTTCACTATGTCTCTTGTAGCCTCGCGGGCTGATAAACCTGCTGAGAAGATTTCATCATTGTATTTAAGACAAATTGCTTCAAGGCATTATTTTCAGAAGCCGGGGACGGAAGCCACCAGAGCACCCCCAACACCCCCCACCCCCCAAAAAAAAAAAAAAAAACCAATGAGCATTTCTCAAACACGAGTCACTCCCTACATATATAGCACAGTGCTAAGGATGCTGTCTCCAGACCGCGGTTGATATCATAGCTGCACGAAACAAACAGCAATATTATTGAAGAAACAGGTACAAAAAAATAGCAGGTAAGATATTTAGCTTGGGCCCATTTTTCTTTTGTCCTGTTTATTGTACTGTATGCTTTGTCGTTTAGACAAATGTTTTTTTTGTTTATGGTTGAGAGTCGTGTTCTTGGCTTGTTTTTATTTTAAAGTAAACCCTTACTCTGACAATGATGATGTGGTCTGTATATTGTGTATATCTTGGTTTTTAAATGAATGTATTAGAAGGGTTTATTTTGGCTACAGTATATTTTGAATTCCTGACTCAATAGCAGAGTAGCTACAAGAAGCTCAGCTAATGGCTAGTGGTTGGTATTAACAGAGACAGATTTACAGCCTAAGATTCAATCTTGAATGCAAATGTACAGTGTGTACATTTTTGTGAAATGTGAAATGAAACCTTTGCTTTGTATGCAACTTGCTTCCACGAACTATTAATATAGCTGTAATATTTACTGATGATTCGAGCATATTAAAGCTCTATTGGTCATGCTGAGATTTTTAACTGAGAACAAGTTCTAGCATTTTGAATTTTTTAATGCTTAAAAAATAAAAATATTTAACAGCAACCTACTAACATACAGCAGTGATAGTAGCGGATTATAATATGAATGTTTATGGTACACATGCAAGCCCGTAGGCAGGGGTGGTTCTGGTGGTTCGAACGAACCCCCACTCACTGCCAAAGGTCCAGAATTTAAGTCGGGGTTTTTTCATGTCATTATTGTCGTCATTGTTTCAATCAATGCTTGTGACAAATATTCTGGGTTGCTGTTTCAAATTAATATCAAACATTATTGTAGCTGGACGTGTAGCTAGACAAGACAAATACAGTACAGCAACATGCAAAGAGGCATTGATAGAGAGTTCGGTTCTTTTCCGCAAACTGGTTCTTTCGGACAGTTCGTTTTAATGAACCAGTTCAATAATCCAGTTCACCAGTTCTTTTACGTCCTGACATAATGACATAATTCACAATGACACAATGATTAATACAATCAATTTAACACATTTGAAAAGTTCTTTGTACAGTAATTTTGAATACGTTTCTTACATTTACGTTTTGCAACTAAAACACCCAGTACAGGCATTGATGTGCAAATGTAGGTGTTTTACGTGTCTTAAAGATATAAAGTTAATAAACTAATCTTCATCAATTTACAAAAACTTACAAAAAAAAAATATTTTTCACTCCATCAGTTGTTTCAAAAACTAATGCAAGTGAGTTAAACACTCATACACTGATTAGACATTAAATCATAAACATTTCCATTTGTCGTTGTATCAGTTCAGTGATTTACACATCATCAGTTCTCAGTATGTCAGACGAAACAGTTCTCAGTTCAGTGTACTGATGATTCGCTGTAGTGGAGTCAGCGTTACTTTTGGAAATATAATGTAATAATGTATACCAAGTGTATCACCAAGGCCATATCCCAAACTGTAGGGAGATTCCAGCTCTGTCCTTGAAAACAACTCAAAATTATTGTGATGTTTTACAACATTAATGTTAATTAAATTAACCACTTCGTGTTTTTTGGGTTGACACACTCCGCAACGCATTCGCCAGGAATCCTTTTTCCTCCCTCATATATGGCCATGTGTGTTCAGGAATGTCCTCGTTGTTAGTTATTTTAACATCAGTGACTCCCTCTGAATTAACATTAGACATTCCTTTTGTAGGCGTGCTGCTCATTGTTAGCTCCGCTATCCTTAGTCTATGTCTGATAGCCAGTAAATAATACACCAGTCACATTTTGAAAAAGCCACACAATGATAGGATGATAGGCTGGATACAGCACTCAATGAGAAGAAATAATACTAAATGTAATGAGTGTGTTTTGAAAATGTAAGAAGTAAAAAGTACAGCTATTTGTGTAAAAATGTAATGAGTAAAAGTAAAAAGTTGTCCGAAAAATAAATAGTGGAGTAAAGTACTGTTACCAGAAAAATTTACTTAAGTACAGTAATGAAGTATTTTTACTCCGTTACTTCCCACCTCTGCTGTTCAGTGATTCAAGCATGCGCAGTATCAACAGCTGATCGGTTCTCGGACGCGTCCGAAAGAAACAGTTCTCAGTTCTGTACTGATGATTCTCTGTATCGGTTCAGTGATTCACGCATGCACAGTATCAACAGCTCGAGCTCACAGTTCTCTCAGCACAATATGTCTCAGTTCAGTGTACAGGAGTTACATATACTCCGGGATAATAGTTTATTTAGAGTCGGAGGGGCTGTCAGGCATGACCGAAAGTGAGTAACTTTAGTAACTTGTGGATCAGCGCTGTCTCAAGACACGAACTGTTTAGAAAGAATCAGTCCGATTTGGTGAACCGGTTTATCCAGTTCTCTAAAAAGAACCGGTTCAAAAGAACAATTCGTTCACGAACTGGCTATCACTAGTATGGACTGACAAAGGTGGTACATGAGGAAGCAATTTGACAACAATGCAATAAATAAGTTAGGTGCATCAGAAAGCATGCTTGTTAAGATACCAGCAGACAAGCTAATCCAGCATACATTAGTGCATAAAAGGTCACCAAAATGAAATATTTGAACCTCATAATTATTACAAAAGGAGGAGAAAAACTGCAAAAGGGTCCACTTTTTGAAAAAAAAAAAAAAAAAATGAAAAAATAACACACACACACCCCTCCCCCGCCCCCTCAATAGACTGGCTATGGACCTGACGTGAGATGTATATTTTGTTAAAATTCCGATATTTAGCATGGTAAACAATTGTCCATCCTGCATAAGAAACACAATGACATTACATTCACCTTATTTGTGCATTCTTTTCATATGAGTTGTTGACATGATTTTGTTATTGTACAACATATTAAACATTACCAAAAAAGTCCAAAAGGAAACAATATTGATTTCTGAAGCCATTGTGAAACAAACTACATCCAATGTTTGGCTATAAGCTACTTTCTCAAGTTACCAGGAGGTTTTCCACAGTAAAGTCCCTAGAAATGAGGTAGATATTGTATGACGGGGTGTATTTGTGTATTCAAGGATACACTTCTTCTTTTCTATCTTTAATAATTTTTCACCTTTTTTCAGAACCCCACATCACCAAAGGCTAACTAAACCAAAAACTAGCGACCACTTTGCATCAATGGCAGACAAGGGGCAATTCAAACAGACTGCAGCCGTAGTGCTGGGTTTGTTGGAGAGTGTGTCTTCATTCGCTGCCACCTTCAACCCTCTGTTTGGCATCGTCACCGAAGTGATTGGTGCAGCGAAGAAAGGCCTGGTGGGTGATGACAAGCAGGAGGACTTCCAGCAAATTCATGAGAAGTTGGAGAGCATCTCTGAGAAGAACAAGCAGCTGCTGGACCAGATCCACATTGCTGAGATTAAGAGTCATTATGGTGGTTTCGAAAAGAACATCAAGGACCAATATAAAGGCTTCCAGGACATGGTGGAAAAAATCAGGGCAGACCCTGAAAAAAGTGAGCATTATAGAGAGGATTTCAAGAATATCTATAGAGAAAAAAATGGCCACCAGAATTTGAACAGGTACTATGACTCTATTATGGAAAACGAGGATACTTTTGGGATTCCGATACTGAAAGTTTATCTAAAGCACTGCAATAAGAATAAGAAGATTATGCAGGCAGAATGCTCTTATCTGGCCTACCTCTTCCACATCGGCCTCATAGCACTGATGGCCTACTATGTGGTCACTGAGGATAATAAGGATGAGTTCAGGGATGAATGGGGCCCAAAGGTTTCAGACATTCAGACCAAGATGCAAGACGTCCTGGAAGAGTGTAACTAGAAGAAGTGATTCCAAATTCACAGAAATTTTGTTTAACCACAGCTGTCTTAGTTTCTTATGCATGTGAGAACAAAATTTTACTGACTATTAGCTTGGAAAAAGGAGCATTGTGTAATCACATACTGTAGACATTGAAATATTAAAAAAAAAATTCGATATCAGTTTAAATCGGATTAAATCATATTATTAGTATAGTCATTGTAAAAGTCTTAAACGATTGTAAAAGATTAGATTTCTATCTAATCTTAAAAGACCCAAAAATTGTGGCTTGCACATTTGTCCTCATGTTATGTGTGTATGTTATATGTCAAGATCCTACACAAATATCTCATAATTCTCAGTCTAATCCCCTATTTACCTGCTCGGTGAGGTTTCCTGGAAGTCTTCCTCTACTCACAGTCAGAGGTGGCAAAAGTACACACATCCTTTACTCAAGTAGAAGTACAGATACTCATTTTTAAAAAGACTCCAGTAAAAGTAGAAGTAGTGACCACACTCTTTTACTCAAGTTAAAGTAAAGAAGTATGGGCTCTGACATATACTTAAGTAAAAAGTTGCCGTTAATACTACCTGTTTAGTGTCCTGCTGGTAACTGGAGGTCATGTTTTATATATATATATTGTATGTATATGAATATTTCATTTTGGAGTGTGCTGATGAACTGATGAATATTTGTGTTCATCAGCCACACGTGTGTTACAAAAGGCAGGTAGGGTGGAGTCAGCGTTCACGTTCATCCCAAAGGTGTTGAGTAGGGATGAGATCAGAAAACAACCACATATAGCAGGAAAGGTCAGGTGACCCAATACTTTTGGAAATATAATGTATACCAAGTGTATCACCAAGGCCATATCCCAAACTGTAGGGAGATTCCAGCTCTGTCCTTGAAAACAACTCAAAATTTTTGTGATGTTTTACAAATGACAAAATTAATGTTAATTAAATTAAGCACTTCGTGTTTTTGGGTTGACACCAGGGGCGGTTCTAGGATTTCACCTTTAGGGGGGTTTAGCCCTCAGTGAGAATTTAAAACAAGAAGAGTTTTATATTATATATTATATATGACAACTCTGGTAATAAGAATAGTGACATTTCACTGCTTTTGGTTGCCGTCTTTGCGTCTTTCCGCCGATTAACGTTATAGATAAACACCTCCAGCTCTGACTGCGCGTGCACGCTGCGCGTACCTGTGCTTCTCCGTTCAAATAAAGCAGACAGCTGACGAACTTTTTCAAAACCACTTTTTCAAAAGTGCGTCAGCTGTCTGCTTTATTTGAACGGAGAAGCACAGGTACGCGCAGCGTGCACGCGCAGTCAGAGCTGGAGGCGTTTATCTATAACGTTAATCGGTAATCTGTCTGCTTTATTTTCTGCATTTTAATGTCATTTTTATTGTTTATTTATGAAAGTAAAAAAGATCTTTATAGTTTTAGGGTGGCTGAGATTACAGACAGGGGGCTGAAGCCACCCTAAAAAAGGGCTAGAACCGCCCCTGGTTGACACAATTCACAACGCATTCGCCAGGAATCCTTTTTGACGCCGATTATTACAAACATCTCCCTCATATATGGCCATGTGTGTTCAGGAAGGTCCTCGTTGTTAGTAATTTTAACATCGGTGACTCCCTCTGAATTAACATTAGCCATTCCTTTTGTAGGCGTGCTGCTCATTGTTAGCTCCGCTATCCTTAGTCTATGTCTGATAGCCAGTAAATAATACAGTACACCAGTCACATGGGGAAAAAGCCGCACAATGATAGGATGATAGGCTGGAAACAGCGCTCAATGAGAAGAAATAATACTAAAAGTAACGAGTCCGTTTTGAAAATGTAAGAAGTAAAAAGTACAGATATTTGTGTAAAAATGTAATGAGTAAAAGTAAAAAGTTGTCCGAAAAATAAATAGTAAAGTACTGATACCAGAAAAATTTACTTAAGAACAGTAACAAAGTATTTTTACTCCGTTACTTCCCACCTCTGCTCACAGTTAAGTGAACATAACTGAGCACAACAGCTAGCACTAAATAGCTTCCAAGATGATCAAATAGGCAAGTCCAAGCAACTTTGTCATTTGTCATAGTGCAGGTAAATAGCAATGAAATGCCATTATGGAAATGCCATAGTATGTACCAGAAGTGTAAATAGAAAAATGTGCAAAGGAACAAGTTAAATTCAATTCAAGTTTATTTGTATAGCGCTTTTTACAATAGACATTGTCTCAAAGCAGCTTTACAGAACATAATCATAGAACAAAAGGTACACATAAGGAGTAATAAAAAGAATAAATATATTAAAAATTCAAGATATATATATATATATATATATATATAACGGGCATGAAAGCCTTTAATATCGCCACATATACATTACAGCACAGTGGAATTCTTTTCCTCACATAGCCCAACTGAGGAGGTTGGGGTCATATAGTTCACAGTGTGAATGTACTGTATGTGTGTATGTATGTATGTGTATTTATCCCCAATGAGCAAGTCTGAGGTGACTCAGGCAGCAGTGGCAAGGAAACGCTCCCTTAAATTGGTAAAAGAAGAAACTTTGAGAGGAACCAGACTCAAAGGGGAGCCCATCCTCATATGGGTGACACTTGAGGGAGTGATTACAAATATACAGTCTCACAGGATCACAGATTCAGATCTCATTTTAGTATCACAGAGTCCAACTGGAGCTGGTAGATCCGTAGATGTCTCAGGATTCTCACAGAGTTGGCCTCATCTCAGTGAAGGACCAATAATTTTCATCCAACGGTGCAGTGTAGAGGGATTAACATATCTGCTGTTCATAAAAATGTGCAAGTCTAATGTAATAGTGCATGTAATATTATGGGATGTATTATGTGTGTGCCTGACTATATGTACAACAAATAAATAAATCTACAGCATGGAGTTTGTGTTGGAGTTTGTGTTCATAGTTGTACATACAGTTAATATACACAAGCAGAGGTGAACAACGAATAGAGGTAAGTAATGAATTAACAGCTATATCCATTTAAAATTGGTAGAAAAGATGTACCAGAATGTACAGAGTGGAGCAGAACTGCAAGGTGATTGTACTAAGGCTTTTACTATATTATAAATATAGCATTCACAAATAGGCCTTTGTTTTCAAAAAATGCAGCATGTATTATGACTTCAAGAAAACACAAAATACTATTCTCTGTGCCTTAAACCACACCAGTCGGTGGTCTCCGGTCCATTACTGCGGTTACCTTCATGAGTCAGCATCACATGCCCACATACAAGCTTTAACCACATCTTCTGCATCTCCTTCCTCCCTCTAATGGGTTACTCTGCATCCATTAGTGAACACAAGGAGGGGCTGAGCATGAAATAGATGAAGAAATCCAGACTCATAATGGACACTATCTTCTTTCTGGGAAACACTTGATAGTGCATTAATGCTTTATTAATTTTTCACATAAAACAGTCAAACAGTACAGAATGTGTTTTATGGTCTTGAGTACAAGCATCGGAGATCATGCCATCACAGATTGTATACAGTAGATTTAACAAAGAAAAATAAGTAAAAATATTGCACAATATTCATTGTGATTGTATTAAAAAAAAGAATAGATAGTTTTCTTTTCATACTTGTGGCATATCATCTGGTCTTGATGTGTTTCTTTAGAATTATTTCACATGCGACAGAGAGATATCAAGGGCGGGTTTCCTTACTCTATTTCTTGACAGTTTTATTTCCCCAATAAAACAATAAAACCATAAAACATAATCGATGAAATCATAAAATCATAAATAAAAAGTTTATGACTGTAATTATATAATGTTTACTGATAGGAATAGGTAAAAGGTCATACCTTTGATCTGACTGATGTATAATCACGATTTTATTATATTAGGTTGAAAGTTCATAATAATAAAGTTAATGATTGTATTGGTATATTGCTTACAGATAGGAATTTTTTTGTGTTGACTCCAAGTAGTTAAAGAACGTCTCTAGGTTACGACCGTAACCCTAGTTCCCTGAGGAACGAGACGCTGCGTCGAAACGCTATGGGAACGCCCTCTGCGTGACCGCGCTCTGAACCATGTGTGTAATCTGACCAATAGGCTTTGGGACGTGACGTCATCGGCGGGTGACGTCGCGTAAACAGGAAGCTACAAATGGCTGCGAGATGGACAAGACGCTAGCTCCTGTGAGAGAAGGTAAGCGCCGCAGGGATGCAGGGAGTGTGGCACAGAGACGCAGCGTCTTGTTCCTCAGGGAACTAGGGTTACGGTCGTAACCTAGAGACGTTCCCTTTCAGAACTCGAGCTGCGTCGAAACGCTATGGGAACGAGTGTCCAATCACGCCACACTGACCAGACCCTGCTTAGAGAGTGAGGGCCTCGGCACCTGCACGTAGGACAGAGGAGCCCGGGGTGGCTCTGAGGTCAAGGACATAGAGCCAGACAAAGGTCAGCGGGGTGGACCAACCCGCAGCGTCACAGATGTCTTGGAGTGCCACTCCAGCGGACCAGGCCATAGAGGCTGCCACACTCCGGATGGAGTGAGTTCGGACCCCGAACGGTGCGGGGAAGCCAGAGGGCTTGTGAGCCGACACTACCCATCTGCTCAACGTCTGCACAGCAGCTAGGAAACCCTTCCTGTTAGGGCCGTAGCAGACGAGCAGCTGCACCGATTCTCTCCATGGACTCATCCTACGGAGGTAAGTGACCAGTGCTTGCACTGGACACAGTCGGTTCTGTCGCTCCTGTTCGGGGGCTGTAAATGGAGAAAGCTCTGGAGCGGAGAAGGGTCTCTCCTACCTCGGTAGAGAGACCAGCCGCTATGAACTGTGCCCCCTCAGGGGCCACAGCCACAGCCTCCACAGCTCTGGGCGGGGGTGCACCAGGGTTCCGCCCACCTGTGAGAGAAGATCCCTCCTGGGAGGAATTTCCCACGGAGGGCCCTCGAGTAGGGACACCAGATCCGCAAACCATGGCTTGCCCGGCCATCGAGGTGCTACAAGGAGGAGACGGACTCCATCCCGGCGAACTCTCTCCAGAACTCCAGGGAGCAGTGCAATCGGAGGAAAGGCGTACAGGCGTAGCCTTGGCCACGACTGCACCATGGCATCCAGACCTAACGGGGCTGGGTGAGAGAGAGAGAACCAGAGGGGACAGTGCGAGGTTTCCCGGGTCGCAAACAGATCCACCTGGGCTCTGTAGAACCTCCGCCATATGAACTCCACCACCTCGGGGTGGAGACGCCATTCCCCAGGCCTCAGCCCTTGCCTCGACAGGGCATCTGCTCTGACATTCAACCGTCCCGGGATATAAATGGCCCTCAAAGAGAGGAGTCTGTCCCGAGACCACAAGAGGACCGCTCGTGCTAACTTGTACAAAGGGTGAGATCGGAGGCCCTCTTGGTGGTTGATGTAGGAGACCACCGCAGTATTGTCCGTGCGGACCAATACATGGCGATCTCTCAGGTCCGGGAGGAAGTGTTTTAACCCCAAAAACACCGCCATCATCTCCAGGCAATTTATGCTCCACGAGAGACTTGGGCCGCTCCACAGACCTTGGGCGGAGTCGCCACTCATGACCACACCCCACACCGTGAGGGAGGCGTCCGTCGTTAGCGTCACGCGGCGACATGGAGCCCCCAACACGGGGCCTTGGAACAGAAATGTTCGGTCTTTCCAAACATTCAAGGCTTGAAGGGCACGCCACGAGACCTCAATTGAACGATATGGGTTTCCCCTAAGAGAAAACCCTCTGCCCCGGAGCCACCACTGGAGGGGCCTCATGTGCAGGAGGCCGAGCGGAATTACGCTGGACGCCGCAGCCATGAGCCCTAGCAGCCTCTGGAACCGCTTCACAGTGAGTGGCTGGCCTTCCCGCACTCTCCTGACTGAGGTGAGGATGACTTTGACCCGACCAGGTGACAACCGTGCCTGCATCCGGGCCGAGTCCCAGATCACGCCCAAAAAGGTGGTTCTCTGTGCTGGAGAGAGCACGCTTTTGCTGGTGTTTAGCCGAAACCCAAGCACCTTCATGCAGGCGAGGACGACATCTCGATGACGCAATGCCTGGCACTCCGACTGAGCCAGAATCAACCAGTTGTCGAGGTAGTTTAAAATGCGGATGCCCTGGAACCGCAGCGGGGTCAGTGCTGCGTCGACGCATTTCGTGAAGGTGCGGGGCGAGAGTGCTAGGCCGAACGGGAGGACCCAATATTGGTAAGCTTCGCCCCCGAAAGCAAACCTCAGGAACCTCCTGTGTACAGGAAAGATGGAAACGTGAAAGTACGCATCTTCCAGATCTATTGTGACGAACCAGTCCCCTGACCTGATCTGAGCCACGACCTCCCTGAGGGTGAGCATCCTGAACCTGAGCCTCCTGAGAGAGCGGTTCAAGGAGCGTAGATCTAGAATGGGATGCAACCCACCATCCTTCTTCGGAACGACGAAGTACGGGCTGTCATTCCAGCATCAAAATGAAACCTGCAGAAGTCACCAAAGCCTATTATTTTACAGTATTTAAAACTCTTTACGGACTACAATCGTTGAAACCAAAGAAAATAAAATTCAAGTTTAAAACCGGTGATGTTGTTAGAATATCCCATTTGAAAAGACAGTTTGAAAAAGTATGAATATTTTTCAATTTCCGAGCGGATCCCTAGAGACCCCCCCCTGTATACAGCATATTCAACAGTTCAACACCGGACTATACACACATGCACACACGCACACTGTATTCGTACTGCATCAATACACATGGGACTATACACACACACTGCATTTAATTTAAAATAACAATCTATCTGACAATAAGCTATCGGTACCACAGGACATTTCTGTTTCTGTATCTGTACAGTCCGTTGCACCTTAACATGTTACCTAATATTACATGTATATAATACTTTATATATATTATTTATATTTATACTTATACATACATATATGTATGGTCATATATATGTCTAGTAGTACACTGTGTGTACTGACTATGTATGAGCACATTGCATCCTTTCCACATTTTCCACATTTGCACATTTCAATGGTACTGAGCATTTTGCAAATTTTTTTAACCTGTCTGTAAACTGTTCTATTTATGTTTCTACTATTGTATGTAAATGGTTCTGCAATTTCTGGAACTCGCTCCCAAGAATTTCACTCACCAAGGCATATGTGCCGTGGTGATGTGACAATAAAGGTGACTTGTATATAAATTACAAGACTATGATGGGGAAAAATTTAGGGAACTTTTTACAAGCCTGAGTTACAAAAAATTATTATAGGTAATGTCGTTCAAAATGGAGAAATCTTGTCTGAAAAGATTCAAAACCGGAAAAAGGTTTGTCTTGTGAAGTGGGTGGGCTGTCCCGATAAAATTAATTGCTCGGTTCCTGCTGAAGATGTATTGAATATTGCACTTTAGCGCTTAAAAGGACTCATCACAATCATAACTGTTAACTATAAATGATAACCATGGACAAGAGTGGATTCTTCCGAGCAACGCGTTAATAACAAGATTTTTCACTATACTGTACGACTAAATTTGTCAAGCCCATTGATTTGAAAGGAGACTGGAAAGTATTGCTTTCAGAGGTTCAATATATTCAAAGTTGGGGTACAGTTATCGGAGAATTTATCTGTGTGTCATGTTGCTTATAGGGAAGGAAATAAAACACAACAATTTATTAAAGATAAATCACAGATATTATAAAAGTATTGAAGAACTGGTTGACAAAATCAATGAAGTAATAAAACTATCCAAACTCAGCATGACTATAGTTTATAACCCTGTGAAAAATAAAATATGTATGGACACCTCAAAGCAATATTTCTCCAAACCAGTGGAAAATTAGCATATACAGTATACTCGGCGTGAACCTGGATAAAGCGTTAACGCTGCAAGACTCAGAAGCTCCAAACTCCACTGATATTCATGCTGGATTTTACACAATGTATGTATATACAGACATTATCGAGTATCAAAGAGTTGCCGATAGCTTTGTCCCGTTTCTCAGATACTGTGTGAAAACAACAAAGTCATCACTATTTCTTACGATAAACCACACTACGTATAGCTCATCAAGAATTACATTACAGATATTCTGATCAAAGTTAAGTTGGATCAGAACAAACACATACCATTTACTTACGGGAAGTTTATAGCTAAACTACACGTCAGACCAGCTAAACATTCCTTCTATTTGTAAAAATGATAGATAGAGGATACGTTAATCCAGAGACCTACATAGATTATTACGTCAGTCAAGCCGGAAATTCCTAATAAAGACTCAGGGTAACTAAAACTAAGACCAGTGTTAAAAAGAACAAAGCAAGAGTCAACAAGCGTCAACCTGTCTCATTTTCTAAAAATCATGGCTTTCTTACATGGACTATCCTCGGAGTGTATAAAGTCTGAATTGGATATTTTCACACTACAGTACCTTATACACAGATGAGTATTGAAAAGTACACATATCGAAATACCCCCGCTTTCTGCTCTGACTGACAATGGTCGTCTGGAGTTCTTCGTGGCTGGAAATGTAAAGATGACCTGGATTTGAACAATACATTTTTTCATGTTGCCTGTAAAATTGTGAACACAGATGGCACCGACATAGCTGACGCTGCAAAGGTGGGGGTTGTCAAAAGCTAATTCACATATGCTAAGAATGAGTTCGGTAGGTGCATCACGCAATATAACTTTTCTTTTCCGGGGTGGAGCCTTGTGTAATGCTTTCAACAGCGAAAGTATTTTTTTCAAGCGTATAGACATTGAATTCAGTAAAACTTTTTCTTCTGCTTCGGAACATACACAGCTGATTTTCATTGCAGTAACAAACCTGACCTTATTATCTCTTGCGGGTTGACTGTGTCTTGTGAGGTCATGGATTTTCCATCTCTGACCATTCTCTAATACGGTTTGACATTTGTGCTGTTTCACCTACTCCAACGTCTATTGCCCCTCATCCCTGATGCATTATTACCTCATCTACAGTTTGAAGAATTTGTTGCTGCCTTATCTGTTTCTGATCTCACCTCTACTGGACAGTACCTTTCTGCTCTCATAAATTGCAATAGCCACCTCCCTGGAATTTTATTCAGCACTATCAATTCTGTTATAAATCCAGTGTCTATCGCCTTGAATGATGTTTCTGTAAACACATGCAATGCATTCAAACAACATTTTTTGGACAAGGTTTTGTTTGTTAGGCAAACAATTACACAAGTCCCCATTGTTGCCATGTCAACTCGTGCGGCGCAATGTGTGCTAGAAGACTTTGATGACTTACTCTGGTGGACCTCAAAAAAGCTGTCCACGAGTTGAAGCCCACCACCTGTCCTCTAGACGCTGTTCCTGCCAGGATTTTGAAGGAAGCTGTTGACATCATAGGTCCCATCCTTGTCCCCTTCATAAACAGCTGTTTTAGGGTGGGTACTGTTCCCGCTGCTCTCAAACACATTTGACACAGTGGATCCTTCCATCCTCATATCTCATCTTCAACATGTTGTTGGTCTGCAGGGTGCGGTGCTAAATTGGTACTCGTCAGACCTCACTAACTTTTTCAGTAATGCTTAATGATTATTCTTCCTCGGTTGCTCCTCTGTCATCTGGTGTGCCTCAAGGATCTATTCTTGGTCCTATTGTTCTCACTCTATATGCTGCCACTTGGTCAACTCATCTCCAATCACTACGTTCAATTTAATTTCTATGCTGATGACCTCCAGATCTATCTTCCTGTGATTCTGAGTAATCGTTCTGCATTGGACCCTCTCCATAATTGCCTACAGTGGCTTTCCCAGAACTTCCTTCATCTGAATGAAGAAAAGACTGAGTACATCCTGTTTAGCCCGGATTCACCCAGCAGTTCTTTTAGTTTTGGTCCTCTAACACCTCAGTTTGCACCTACCGAGCGTAACCTGGGTGTTATTTTTGACAAAAGTATGCACTTCGATAAACAGATCAGTGCAGTAGTGAAGGTGAGCTTTTACCAGCTAAGACTACTCAGCAAGGTCAAATCATTCTTGTCCCAAGCTAACCTTGAAAAAGCTATACATGCCTTCATCAGCTCGAGGATAGACTACTGTTATGCTCTCTACAATGGACTTAATTAATCACTTCTCAATCAGCTCCAAATGGAACAAAATGCGGCAGCATGTGTTCTCTCCAACACCTCCAAATGCTCACACATCACCCCTGTGCTCCTCTCGCTTCACTGGCTTCCGGTGCGGTTTAGGGTGGAGTCCTGATTTTTGTGTTCAAGGCCATCAATGGTCTGGCCCCGGCCTACCTCGCCGAATTAATAAAGGTCTACCAACCAGCCAGATCTCTCCGCACCTCTGGACATACCTCTCTGGTCAATTCCAAGTATAGGTATAAAAAGTTTGGAGGCCATTTGCCGTCCAGGGACCAAAACTGTGGAACACACTTCCAGCACATTTACGGTGCATCACTGTGCTGAGTGTTTTTAACACGTAGCCTCTGACTCAACTGCTATTTTATGCTCATTGTGTTCTTATATTTTCTTTTATATTCTCTTATTTTGTTCTTTTACTGCAAAGCCCATTGTGCTCATTTTGGTAGTTGTAAGGGCTCTATAAATAAAAAATGATTGATTGATTGATTGATTGATTGATTGATTGATTGATTGATTGATTGATTGATTGATTGATTGATTGATTGACAACCCTGAACCTTTTTACCTGTGTCTGGTTTCTCAAATGAAACCTCTTTTTATCTTGAGTGATTTGGTTGTGCGATGTTATAAACTGACTGGGTTTATTGGGATATTTCACTAGTTCTGTCAATGATTGCAAATTGATAACTTGGTTTAATTGTTTTTTTGAGTAATACCCTTATCCTTCATAGTTGTTTTTCCTTTTGTAGTTTTGTAACTGTAGGTTTTAGGACCCGCACTTACGAACTCTACTATTTGATCAACGTCGTCTAGCTAGCTGGTAAGACCCCCGAAATAATTGCTCAAAGGCAGCATCCAATTGGTGTCGATGTACAAACAACGCCGGTTCAAACGATCCATCAGATTGTACGGTTCAAGTCTAGCATACGCTGTGGTGAAAATACCTATGAATACGTTAGCATTCCCCGGTTTAATCATCCAATCATCCTATCGTTCACATAACGCCACTGCACAAGAGCAACCTCATCAGACAAAAAAGAGAAAAGACTAACGTTGTAAACATCTGAGAATATTAAGTTTCAAAATTCTGCAGGATCTCTGATCAGAGTTGTGTTTGATCTGTCCGGTCTTTGGCACATCCTGCCCTACAATGAATTCAGCGCTAGTTTAGCCACTATTAATCTGTAAAGAGTTTTTTGGATGATGCCAGACTTCAACCTGTTTTAATATTTGGTAACCTTTCTTGACAGCTTTCGCTAACTCAGCACACAGGGAAAAGGAGTTTGTTATTTACATGGTATGGAAGAACTGGGGACCACAGGCCTCTAGGCGGTAATACCTTTGCTCTAATCATTCCGAAATAATTATCCACAGATACAAAGTCACGAAAAATGACAGTGGGGTGGCCAATGAGATATGTTTTCGACTTGTTTACATACGGGTAAAGTGAAGTGAAATCGAAATAATCTATTCTCTCACCAGGTTGTGCTACATAGTGTAAATGCAAAGCATTCATTCGACCACTGTAAAGGGCATCTCAAGGGTTTAAATGCTTAGGAAAGTCAAATTTTTTTAATAAGTTTATCACTCTTATGTCATTTTCCTTCATTTCATACCACTCATGCTCCCAGATTGATGTGTTTTGCAAATACTTTATCTTTTCCAAGGACTTATGCCTGACATCACCAAAGCTAACGCGGGGGTGGAATGGCGAGAGTGTTTCAGCGAGAAAAATTGTTCTAAATATTTTCGTACAGACGGACATTGTACTTTGTTGAATTTCATCTCTGAAAGCTATACAACCTTTTCTCAAAATGTCTAGGTCATTTACACAGTATTCAGTCATCTCCTTCTTGTAATCAAAACTTTATCAGACACTGTCACGTACCACTTGAAAAAAATCCTCCCTGTCTTTAGACATCATGTTATTCACACCATAAAACCGTGGTTCAGGGTAGGGGACTACATAGTTTTGATGCTCTAATGTATTACAGAAATGAGGAAAATATCGTTTCTATTTTCTGAGAACCCCATTGGCTTAGAACAATTGCTAAGCTTCATGGGTAAGAAAGACAAGTTATCAATGTATTTCTGGTTGAAATCTATATCGGTGAAACAAAGTATCTTGTAATTCCTTCTTTCACTAAATAATTTAGCAAAAGGCAGGGGTGGTTCCAGCCCCACTGTCTGTGATCTTAGCCACCCTAACACTAAAAGTAGAATTTTTTACTTTGCTTTTACACGTGTGCATTGTAGTCTTTCAAAGGAGCATCATCAGCTGTCTGCTTTATTTGAATGGAGAAGCACAGGCACGCACATAATGCACGCGCAGTCAGAGCTGGAGACATTTGTCTATAACGTTAATCGGCGGTACTTATAACAAAGTCCGTGACGTCGCCCGGTATGGCGCAACCAGGGCCCCACCCTGGAGCCAGGCCCGGGGTTGGGGCTCGCATGCGAGCGCCTGGTGGCCGGGTCTTACCGAACGGGGCCCGGCCGGGCTCAGCCCGAAGGAGCGACGTGGGGCCGATCTCCTGTGGGCCCACCACCTGCAGGAGAAACCGTAAGGGGCTGGTGCAATGTGGATTGGGTGGCAGTCGAAGGCGGGAGCCTTGGCGACCCAATCTCCGGACACGGAATATGACTCTAGGGACATGGAATGTCACCTCGCTGGGGGGGAAGGAGCCTGAGCTGGTGCGGGAGGTTGAGAGATACCGACTAGAGATAGTTGGGCTCGCCTCCACGCACAGCTTGGGCTCTGGAACCAAACTCCTCGAGAGAGGCTGGACTCTCTACTACTCTGGAGTTGCCCGCGGTGAGAGGTGGCGGGCTGGTGTGGGCTTGCTCATAGCCCCCCAGCTACGCAGCCATGTGTTGGAGTTCACCCCGGTGAACGAGAGGGTCGTTTCCCTGCGCCTTCGGGTCGGGGAGAGGTCTCTCACTGTTATTTGTGCTTATGGGCCAAATGGCAGTGTAGAGTACCCGACCTTCTTGGCGTCTCTGGGAGGGGTGCTAGAAAGTGCCCCGACTGGGGACTCTGTCGTACTACTGGGGGACTTCAACGCTCACGTGGGCAGTGACAGTGACACCTGGAGGGGCGTGATTGGGAGGAACGGCCCCCCCGAACTGAACCCGAGTGGTGTTCTGTTATTGGACTTCTGTGCTAGTCACAGTTTGTCCACAACAAACACCATGTTCAAGCATAAGAGTGTCCATCAGTACACATGGCACCAGGACACCCTAGGTCGGAAGTCGATGATCGACTTTGTGGTTGTTTCATCTGACCTCCGGCCGTATGTCTTGGACACTCGGGTAAAGAGAGGGGCGGAGCTGTCAACTGATCACCACCTGGTGGTGAGTTGGGTCCGATGGCAGGGGAGGAACTTGGACAGACTTGGCAGACCCAAACGTACTGTGAGGGTCCGTTGGGAACGTTTGGCAGAATCTCCTGTCAGAGAGATCTTCAACTCTCACCTCCGGCAGAGCTTCAACCAGATCCCGAGGGAGGTTGGAGACATTGAGTCCGAATGGACCATGTTCTCCACCTCCATTGTTGATGCAGCCGCACGGAGCTGTGGCCGTAAGGTCTCCGGTGCCTGTCGTGGCGGCAATCCCCGAACCCGGTGGTGGACCCCGGAAGTAAGGGATGCCGTCAAGCTGAAGAAGGAGTCCTATCGAGCCTGGTTGGCTTGGGGGACTCCGGAGGCAGCTGATAGTTACCGGAGGGCCAAGCGAGCTTCAGCCCGGGTGGTTGCAGAGGCAAAAACTCGGGTCTGGGTAGGAGTTCGGTGAGGCCATGGAGAAGGACTATCGGTTGGCCTCGAAGAAATTCTGGCAAACCGTCCGGCGTCTCAGGAGGGGGAAGCAGTGCCCTGCTCACACTGTTTACAGTGGGAGTGGGAATCTGCTGACTTCGACTGGTGACATCCCCCAACTCGTCCATCCCCCAAGCTGAGGTCACTGAGGTAGTTGAGAAGCTCCTCAGTGGCAAGGCACCGGGGGTGGATGAGATCCGCCCTGAGTACCTTAAGTCTCTGGATGTTGTGGGGCTGTCTTGGCTGACACGCCTCTGCAACATCGCGTGGCGGTTGGGGACAGTGCCTCTGGACTGGCAGACTGGGGTGGTGGTCCCTCTGTTTAAGAAGGGGGACCGGAGGGTGTGTTCCAACTATAGGGGGATCACACTCCTCAGCCTCCCCGGAAAAGTCTATGCCAGGGTACTGGAGAGGAGAATTCGGCCGATAGTCGAACCTTGGATTCAGGAGGAACAATGCGGGTTTCGTCCTGGTCGTGGAACACTGGACCATCTCTATACCCTCACCAGGTTGCTGGAGGGTTCATGGGAGTTTGCCCAACCAGTCCACATGTGTTTTGTGGATCTGGAGAAGGCATTTGACTGTGTCCCTCGTGATGGCCTGTGGGGGGTGCTCTGGGAGTATGGGGTCCGGGGCCCTCTGTTAAGGGCTGTCCGGTCCCTATATGACCGGAGCAGGAGTTTGGTTCGCATTGCCGGGTGTAAGTCAGACTTGTTCCCGGTGCATGTTGGACTCCGGCAGGGCTGCCCTTTGTCACCGGTCCTGTTCATTATTTATATGGACAGGATTTCTAGGCGTAGTCGGGGGCCGGAGGGAGTCAGGTTTGGGGACCACAGGATTTCGTCTCTGCTTTTTGCAGATGATGTTGTCTTGTTGGCTTCTTCAAATCAGGACCTTCGGCATGCACTGGGACGGTTTGCAGCCGAGTGTGAAGCGGCGGGGATGAGAATCAGCACCTCCAAGTCCGAGGCCATGGTTCTCAGCCGGAAAAGGGTGGCTTGCCCTCTTCAGGTTGGTGGAGAGTTCCTGCCTCAAGTGGAGGAGTTTAAGTATCTTGGGGTCCTGTTCACGAGTGAGGGAAGGATGGAGCGGGAGATCGACAGGAGGATCGGTGTATCTTCTGCAGTGATGCGGTCGATATACCGATCTGTTGTGGTGAAGAAAGAGCTGAGCAGTAAGGCGAAGCTCTCTATTTACCAGTCGATCTACGTTCCTACCCTCACCTATGGCCATGAGCTTTGGGTCATGACCGAAAGGACAAGATCCCGGATACAGGCGGCCGAAATGAGTTTCCTCCGCAGAGTGGCTGGGCGCACCCTTAGAGATAGGTTGAGGAGCTCAGTCACTCAGGAGGAGCTCAGAGTAGAGCCGCTGCTCCTCCACATTGAGAGGGGTCAGCTGAGGTGGCTCGGGCATCTGTTTCGGATGCCTCCTGGACGCCTCCCTGGGGAGGTGTTCCGGGCATGTCCAACCGGGAGGAGGCCCCGAGGAAGACCTAGGACACGCTGGAGGGACTATGTCTAGTAGAATAGAATAGTCAGCGTTCTGTGATAGGCTAGTCACAGCGCCCCTGCCCCACACACATACGATCCGTACAGCAACACGATCGGTTCCGCGCATGTGCGAAATGACGTCACTTCCTGTCATCGCCGACCGCAGTTTCGGAAATTAACGCTATCCTTACCGTTGTCATAGCACTTTATTTGTATTGCTCGTTTAATGTCTGTTTTGTGTGCAAGTTTGCTTACTCTAACTTGTTTTTATGGTATTGTCCTAAGCAATCACTAAAATAATATATACAATTTTTAAGGTTAATATGTGACACAAAATAAAACGTATGAGAAAATGTAGTAAAATTAAACTATAGTTTACATATGTTACACATATTTTGGTAAATACAGATGTGTGTGTGTGTGTGTGTGTGTGTGTGTGTGTGTGTGTGTGTGTGTGTGTGTGTGTGTGTGTGTGTGTTTACATTTACAAAAACACAGGACTAAACTGATTTGTTCAACTGATTTATTCATAAATTAATTTGTTCCCTCCCTCACGGAACATGGCATTGACCTTTAAGCCTTTTTTTTATCAATGCAGTAGGACAAAAATGTTTCCATGTCCTCTTGACATTGACAAGTAAACATAAAGTCATACTCTGCCTCAGAGAATTCATCACTCATGACCCTGTTGAGGGCAGTTTTCATTTTATTTTTTTATTTTTATGTTCCGTGAGTGAGGGAGGGAACAAATTAATTTATGAATAAATCAGTTGAATAAATCAGTTTACTCCTGTGTTTTTGTAAATGTAAACATCTGTATTTCCCAAATTATGTGTAACATATGTAAACTATAGTTTAATTTTGTGTCACATATTAACCTTAAAAATTTTATATATTATTTTAGTGATTGCTTAGGACAACAATACCATAAAAACAAGTTAGAGTAAGCAAACTTGCACACAAAACAGACATTAAACGAGCAATTTTATTAATTGTTGAATGGCAGAAAAATAAGAGTTGCAAATAATAAGACTTGCAAATAAAGTGCTATGACAACGGTAAGGATAGCGTTAATATCCGAAACTGCCGTCGGTGATGACAGGAAGTGACGTCATTTCGCACATGCACGGAACCGATCGTGTTGCTGGTACAGATCGAGTAGCGACAGTGGTGCTTGCTTGGTAGAATGCGACTCGCATTCTGTCTGTCGGAGATTTTTTTTTCTTTTTTAAACCTTCAGCTGTCTCTAACCAGTAACCAGACACTGAGTGTCCGACACGTTTTTGCTGTATTTCATAAAAAACATTAAGGTAGTAAGCTAGTGTTATAAATATTACAAATGAATTATTAAGCTACACTCACACAACACACCTGGTGTGGAAAAAAATAAATAAAAAAGAACCAAAAAATAAAATAAAAAAATCACACTGATTATAAAAAAATTAAAAGTTAAAAAAGAAAGGTATGTTGTTCATTACATTTTACTTCATAATTGCACTGCATTGTTTTGTTTTCATTGTTGCAAAACTGTTCTGTAATACAGTTTGTTTGCTATCGTGATCAAAACCATTGATCTGAAGCTCAATCCTGATGCTGTCCTGTAAATATTTTTACAATCAGCAATAAATATAACAATTCCTGATCAACCCATATCAATTGCATGCTTAAAATAACATACCGGTTAAAGCCCCGCCCATTTCAAGACACCGCCCACCGGTTAGGCCCCACCCACTCCGAGTACAGATACAGATAATTGATATGGTTAATAGATACAGATACAGATAATGCTGTACTCGCTCATCTCTAATATTAATGCAAACAATCCATTCAATACTAAATAAATACATTTATTTAGTATTGTCTTTGTCTTTTTTTATTGTCAAATGTCAAATATTTGTTTTTATTGTCAAATGTCTTTGTATTGTGAATATTTTTTTTATTAATGACTGCATTCATTGGACACACTGTTTGTAGAGAATGCACACATACATGAACTGATTTGATTCAAGACTAGACTGACATCATTACATCATGCATAAAATTTTGTTATCCACTTTTGCCATTTTAAATAATACCATAACTTTTGGCTTACTATGTAGTCATATAATATATATTATAAATAATATAAAACTCTTCCTGTTTTTAATTCTCACTGAGGGCTAAGCCCCCTTAAAGATGAAATCCTAGAACCGCCCCTGGCAAAAGGTATGAATCAAACCCTCTAGCATTCTACGTGATAAAGTTACTGTATAACCTCTGAATTTCTCACAGCGAAAATGCCTAAAAAATACAGCGATGCACCTGTCACCTGAAAACAACCATGTCTGACTGCTGTAATTAATTCAGCATAAAAAATTAGCTGTATGAGTCCCCGTTTCCTCTCTGAGGGTCTTCTTTGTTTGATAGGTTTTCCTAGACAATTGTGTCAGATAGTCTGGTCTTGTTCTGTAATTAAATGTATTTAAAACAGACTTTACGTATAAATCCAACTATAACTAGATATAATTATTCACTCTTCTATATATTTCATATTGAAAATCTCATATATGGTAATATCAAACGATAAGCATTCTAATTCTTATAAAATTTTTACAATAAAGTTCATAATAAGTTCTTACCTGATGAAAAGGCCACGGTCTCTTAATGTTTATAAGGAGATCGTAGAAGTCCTGGGGGGGAGTGTGCACGTTTTTGCTCATGCGCGTTTGCTTAGATGGGCGTGTGCTTGTGTGACGTTATAGGTAGCCCCCCCATTGGCTAATGATCAGTCTGAGAGATGCTCCTAACTCCATAGGGTGGCATAATCATGATTTAATTACCACCCAGTCTGAGGGTAGGGAGTAACCCTATCACCCCTCCGGATCAAACATGAATTTTAAGTACTTGTCTCCTATCTCATTTGGAACAAACACATGGCCTTGTTTTACAATACTGTTTCATCTGAGGATCATAAACCCCCTTTTTTAAAAATAATGATCTACTATCTATTGGAACAAAACATATGGCCTTGTTTTACAATACCGTTTCATCTGAGGGGTCAGAAAACCCCTTTTTTTAAAAAAAAAAAATACTGGTCTATCTATTGGATCAAACAGATGGTTACTTGTCACCTATCTACTTGAAGCAGACACAATGCGGCTAAGCAATATGAAAGAGGGGGTGGTGGGAGGGAAAGGGGGCTCTTTAAATTCTTGGAGTCAACACAAAAAAAAAATCCTATCGGTAAGCAATATATCAATGCAATCATTAACGTTATTATTATGAACTATTAACCTAAACCTAACATAATAAAATCATGCTATACATCTGTCAGATCAAAGGTATGACCTTTTACCTATTCCTATCAGTAAACATTATATAATTACAGTCATAAACCTTTTATTTATGATTTTATCATTTTATCAATTATGGTTTAATTGTTTTATTGGGTCAATAAAACTGTCAAAAAATAGAGTAAGGAAACCCTCCCTGGATACCTCTCTTAAGACAGATAAGGTTTTACCAACATTGTTGGTTCATCAGAAAACAATGATTTTAAAACAAGCTTAAGCCTGTCTGCTGTCACATGTAGTCAGAATATGCAGTAAGCTACTTTCATGCCAGGACTGATGTATTTCCTTCACTGAAACTGAATTACAGCATGCCAGGAAATGTTTAGTCTTTCAGATCCCATACCTAATAAATGTTGTACTCAACCTACAGAATAGCAAAGAAAGAAAACAACAAACCTGCTCGTCCAGCTTAACCTTTCAGACAATAGGTGTTGTTTAGCATAACAGCTAACTGTAGTATAATGTTTGAAATTAATATAGATGAATGCCAAAACTGTTTTATAAGTCCAAGGCACATCAGGGTAAATTTGAGGTACTTTTAATCTCTTATTTGTTTACCATTTTGTATTTGTAAAAAAAATTTCAAATATAAAGAGTTCAAATACTTCGTTACTGTACTTAAGTAGAAATTTCACGTATCTGTACTTTACTTCGCTATTTAAATTTATGTCAACTTTCACTTGTACTCCACTACATTTCCTAGATAAAATGTATACTTTTACTTAGTATTTCCACTAAACATCTTCGTTACTAATTACTACAAAATAAAATCAGAAGAAATGTGTGCGACTACAATAAGGGATGTTTTGCGAATCACTGCTCCTAGATTGCATTACGCTCCGCATGCTCTAGGGAGAAGCACAGGCACGCACAGCATGCACGCGCAGTCAGAGCTGGAGACATTTATCTATAAAGTTAATCAGTGGAAATCCACAAAGACGCCAACCAAAAGCAGTGAAATTTCACTATTCTTATTACCAGAGTTGATATCACAAACAAAATATGAATGCAAACAATCCATTCAATACTAAATAAAAATAACATTTATTGATTTAGTCTTTCTCTTGTGAGTTTTTTTTTTATTAATGATTGCATTCATTGGACACACTGTTTGTAGAGAATGCACACATACATGAACTGATTTGATTCAAGACTGGCATTATTATATCATGCATAACATTTTGATGTCCACTTTTGCCATTTAATAATACCATATAATACCACTTTTGGCTTACTATGTAGTCATATAATATATAATATAAAACTCTTAAAGATGAAATCCTAGAACCACCCCTGCTCTTATGCTTACTGAAAATCTCTGAAATTTTACTTTTTACGTTTACTGTACTTAAAATACTTAAGTACATGTACATTAAATATCAGAAAATTACTTTTAATATTTAAGTACATTATATATCAGATACCTTAAGACTTTTACATGAGTAATATTTTAAAAGGTAACTTTCACTTCTTCCAAAGTATTTTTCTAGTATGATACTTGTACTTTTACTCAAGTATTGATTTCTAGTACTTTATACAATGCAGTTACCGGATGTTACCCACCCCTCTCTGAGAAGGAGGAGGAGATGGAACCTGTTCAAAGAGGGAGTGCTCAAATAAACATTGAGCCAAGGCAGCTGCAAGTCATCGGCACCGCTGGGCTGCACTGGAACTCCACAGAGGGAACATATGCACTTTCCACCTCCTAACTGTAAGTATTTGTTTTTCTCTGCTGATCTCTTTGCTTTTTTTATTCCTTTTTATTTGCTCATATTTTAAAATAGCAAAAAAAAAAGAATTAGTGAACAGGGCATACAAAATAGATCTTTGTACATGTCCACAATTTTGATGCATTTGCTAATTCTGGATTTTTTTTAAGTTTTGATAAGGACCTGTTTTGAAATGCCCGGATGTTGTGCTTAAGTAAATATTGACTTGCATAACACTTTTTTAACTATGGTAACTATGGATGTGGTTTTAACAGGGATCTCAAGTTTTGAAGACAGGCAAAAAAAAATGTATGACATAAAACATTTCAAAACATAATATTTGAATTAAGCAAAACATATTAAATTATATAATGTAGTGCTGGTGGTTAGTAGACTTATTTTTCTGAGATGTAATTACACAGAATTTATGACAAATTCATTATTTTATAAAATGTCATAAAACCCCTGGCACCATCTCAGGGCCACATGTTTGAGAACCACTGGCCTAGACTACTTGTTCTGAGCAGGTGTTGTCAGTGAACAGGCTGTAAAACTGTTGGCTAAGTTACAGACACTCATGAAAAACTGATGCGGTTTATCTGGGAAACGCCTCTAATGGCAGTCACAATGTCATTGTTTGTGTCAAACAAGTGTGAATTGTTGTAACATTAAAGCAAGAGATCATGACTTACTCTGTGCTCAGAGTGATGCTCGCAGCTCCAGTGGTTTTCTCTGTGGGTGAATGAGGATGATGCTGAACAATTCCAGGATCTGCTTTTTATTCATTGGTTGTTGCGTTACAATAGTGCTATTTTCTGATCGGTTATTGTGTAGCCTCTTCTTTTTGATTAGCTTTTAAGGCCATGTCCACACTAATACGTTTTCGTTTGAAAACGTATATTTTTCTCTCCATTTTGGCCTTTCGTTGAGACAGAGTTTAAAGTCAAAGAAAACGTAGCTGTTGGAAGACGCTCTCCAAAGCAAATAAATTTGTAAACGCTGTCTTCGCGTCAGTGTGGACTGTGAAGACGGAGGCTTTTAAATACTATGACACATTTTTAGTCATGTGATGCAGTCAAAAGTAAATTAACGCCTAGTGGAAATGACGCAGGTCGAAGCCTTACTCATGCACAGTAGAGAGATGTAAGCATTTTTATACATTTCAGTGTGGATGAGCAACTTTTGAAAAACGTTTAGATGTAAACTCCGTTTTCAAATATATCCGGATTAGTGTGGACATGGCCTAAGTGTCAGGCTTGACTAAGCACTCCAGTGGAGATACGCTTGATTCCTGCCCGGTTCCATAGAGAGATCGGTGTGGACAGATACATTTTGGGTGCTGCGGCATATTAAATATATGATAAATAGTAGGTTTTTCTGCGTGAGAAATACAATGTTTGGAGGGAGAGCGTGATAAATGCCCGAAATGAGTGACTGTCACACTCAATACGTGACACTGGTGCCGTGGTTTTAAGATAATAAAAAGACCTGGCTAAAGTTAAAATGCAACAATGTTGGTGCCATTAAACTGTAAAACTAGATTCTATAGGAAGCTAAGATTGAGTTATCGATTGAACTGAAATGAAGGATTGTGGCAGCCAGTCAGTTTTCAGATTGGCCCGTTAGCCCTCAGCAGTAATCATCAGGAAGTGTCAATGATGGCTAAGTCTAGAAACACACTAAAAACAACAGCTTGTTACACACTGGCCACTAGGGGCTCTGCTGAACCTTTTTTATCTAGTCAAGCGTAGCTCATGTAAAACAAGGTGACAAACATTTACCTTTGCCTGTACTTTACCTGTAAATATGCAAAAATCTATTCTTAAGATGTTTGCTTCAGAAAAGTAGTATCAAATTACTCTTATGTACCTAACCGAGAGTGATTAAAAAGACCTTTGGCACTAGCTCGAATGAATCATTCATTGCCAGACAGAGTTTACTTTAGTTAAGCTGCAACACATGAAAGATGGAATCACACAAAACCTGAATATCATATTCAGGACAGGATTGTGAGGCTTGCTACTGAAACACCACAGCAAACAACAACAATACCATAGCAAGTAACTTGCAACAGCTACCTGGAATGTCATGTTGACCACCTAGCAACACCCTAGCAACCAGAATATCACTACTTACTTTTTAACTAAAACTGGAACGTTGCCTTGGGTTACATCAAAGAACTAGGATTATTTATACATAGACATATAATCATAGACCTTGGCTTTCTTTGGACAATGCACACAAACCCAACATTCCTGATAACGTACATCCTTTATTTATTTTGGAAATACTGCAACAAAAAAAAAAAACTGCAAATATTTGTACATTATTCCAGATGAAGTTCATACTTGTTCTGCTATCTGCTAGCTTTTAAATTTTTTATATGACAGAGTTAATTATAATTTTTTTAATGAATGTGACATTTACATAATGCATTGATTAAGGAATTCCTGAGAAAGTTTTTAATATGACATTTCTTATTGTGTTACAGAAAGAACGTTTGCCTCCATTAACAGATTAAGACAGAAACCTCTTTCATCACCTGACGTCCAATATGATTTTGGAAGAATGGTTTATGGAGAACAGCGACAAGATCGAAAAGGGAGTAGAGATACTAGGCAAAGGCTGTGAGATCCTTGCAGCCACTGTAGGCAAGTTCAATCCCATCCTGGAGGCAGTATTTAAAGTCGCTGCTGAGCTCCTTAGCAACCCAGAGAGCAAAGAGACTAATTATCTAGCTGAGCAGTTTGTGAAGGTCAACCAGAAGCTGGAAAAGATCCAGAGTGATATTAAAAATATAGAGCTGGTGATGCAGCGATCATTTGTGAACATCGAGAACTTCAAATTCCAAGCAAACATAATGAGTCAGTATGAATATTTTCAGTATATTTTCACAGCCAAACCTGAGTATAAGAAGTTGAAGCGAGATGAGTTCCTCATCTTCTTTGAGAAATTTGAGGGAGAAAAGAACCTTGAATGCTTATATAATGCTATCATGATAGAGAACACCTCTGGACAGACAATGCTGGACATTATAGTGGAAACTGAGCAGCGGAGCAGGAGGGCAGTGGAGGAATTCTGTGCTAGCCTGAAGAAGCTGTTTGTGGTTGGGATCATCTCACTGATGGGCTACGCTGCACTAAAGAAAGACACTGTTGATGAGGAAATGGGAAAGAAATGGCTTGCCCGCATGGAGGACGTAGAGAAGCGCATGAAGGCAGCAGTGGATGAGTGTGTGAACAACTTTGCTGAGCAAGCCAAGACTGATATAGATGAGATTCTCCTGGAGAAGCAGAGCAGTGTCGACCCTGAGTTTGCTAAATTCCTACTGGAGGCTCTTGTGAAGAAGTATGACTGGGTCTCCTGGTCAGTCCGGGTGTTTAACGATGATGATGGTGGCAAACTTGTGAAGTCTCTGTTTCGGAAGAAGCGCGTTGACAATTATTTTGAACATTTGTGCAGTAATAAAATAAGGGTTGTGGTGTCTTTCACTGCAGACCCTAAACCACTCGATAAGAACCAGATAAAGGATCAAATAGAGAAAGAGAAAGGTGGCATGGAGTCTGTGGCTGAGTCTCTGAGCAAAAGTTTTCCCAACTGCCTTGTCCATGCCATAAATTGCTCTTTAAATGTAGAGGAAGCCAATAATTTTGAGTCTGAGCACCTTTATTATAATTCTCACAAAATAGCACACATCTGTATCCACTCTGAATAATGGAATTTAGATTAAACTAAACATATTGATGTTCAATCAGAATCTATTCTCTCCAGGCTTCTATTAATTAAAGAGTTCTAAAATTACAAATGTATGATTGTTATTAGTAATGATGATGTTATGGCACTTAAGGAAACAAGACTGATTAAGACTAAGGCTTGAGATGATCACTTTTAATAAAGGCTTGTAAAAAAGAAAAAGGGCTTTGTGTCGTTCGCGTATTTCTTTTCTCTGTTATATCCATGATAAAAATTGATTTTTAAAAATGAATACACATTAAATCAGAGCATAATTTTAGTACAGTTTCATGCATCACTTCATGCATTTATTATGTAATACTCTTCCACTTAGCCTGAAACTTTTGTGCAAATTATAACCATCTCTTATTTTTGCCAAAGTAACACTAATGATTCTTTTTGTGCATTTGTATTATTATTACTTTATAGATCCATCATTTGTTCAGGAGTAATTCATAATAAATTAGGAAAAAAAAATATTTTGAATTTTATTTAGTCTCATCCAGAATACATTCACCCCTTTTAAATGTTTGGAATATTCCACATATCACATGTTCCACAGGAAGTGACATCGTCTTAAATGACTGAATGCTATGAGAAGACAAAGGCAAGTTTGCTAATTCTTTTTTTTCTGTATTTTTAGTTATATTTTGATCCTTAATGAAGATAAACTGTTCACATTTTATAATTCATACCTAAATTAGAGATTAATTTATTAATTTCAACTAAATACACTTGATGTGAATCTGTGGAATGTTCTATGTCCACATGGCATTAGCATGGACGTTAGCTAGCCCTTTTTTGTGTGTGTTTGCTTATTAAATGCTTAAAAACTCAACCCTGTAAATTTTGACCCTGTTATTCATTAAGATTAAAAGTGTTGAGTGACAGTAACAGGGTTAATATTTTATGGTTTGTATAATATGTATGTATGAATTATAATTTACTTATAAACATAACTGAAAATACTGTTATCTGAAGTCTTAAAAACAGAAGTGTTGCAGAATAAATATTAGTGTAATATTGCATAGATTTAAGGAAACTAATCCAACATTAAGTGCTGCAGAGTAACAGAGATGTTATAGCTACTATATACACTATACTATACTGAAATAGCTATTTCTCATAACATGTAAAATAACAGAAATCTTTACAGAACCTGAACTCAAGTTGAATGTGTTCATTTTTTTAGATTGATTTAAGTTAAATAATGATGGATTGTGCTGTTCTTTGTGGAAATCTTTTTTTTTTTTTTTTTAAAGATTATTCAAAAGGTCTGGAAATGTTATATTGCATGTTATTTTTTTCCCAAACTGTCTGGACTTGTGTGTATTTACAGTCATACAACACCAGAGGTCGCTCTATGAACGCCACTAATCTTCCAACTCTTGAGTTTCTGCAGTAGCCATTTTGAGAGAGAAATGCACAGAGATTGAAGGCTGTACTTTAGTTGTGTGCTCCAGAAGAGGCTGTTCACTGACCCCGTGAGGGACAGGGGGTGGAAAAAATGAGACAAATTTATTTTATTTGTATAGCACTTTTAACAATTTCCCATTGTCTCAAAGCTTTACAGAAGTATGTAAACAGATGAGAGACAAATAAATAAATAAATATATGATGACAATAATAATAATAAGAAGAAGAAAAAATAAGTATAAAAATAAATAAATGAATATATACAATTATTTAAAAAAAAAGTTTAAAATTAATTTTGGACAGTCCATACTACAACAGTACAATGATCCCAAACACACATCTTAGCTTTGCCAGAGCTATTTGAAGAAAAAAAAGAACTAGAAGGAAAGCTGAAAATAATGATTTTATAACAGATTTTTTTTTTAAATCTTAAATTTGATCATTTATCGTGATGCTCATGGCAAGTTTCTCTATCAGTTTTTATAAGCAGGTAATCTAATAGTTGCAGTAGCTGCTCTTTTCCCTGTGTACATCACAACCCGATACCTGTAAAAAAAAAATCTATATAATAAAATAAAAGTCTAGATTTTTACTTCAGTTAACTAAACTAAAACGATATTTTAATCAGCGTACAATAGTGAGTAGAGAGAGAACCTTGTGACAAACAGTCCAACCGGCTGGACGTGAAGTTCTCCCGCCGCACTTCATGTTCTTACATGTTCAGGATTTGCTGAATTCACCATTAATTCAAGGTAAGATATGTTTCTTAAGAAGCCAATTCTGTGACTATAGATACATCCTAACACACACACACGGACAAACAGCTGTAGATATGTAGAAGGCTTTCTTCTTATTTGTTTTTCCTTTGTACTTGTTCTTGTACTTGACAAAGTCAGACCCAGCACACACCTACCTTAAAGCACCTGTCACACCCTGCTCTACTCTGCATTCCCTCACTGCTCCCATCATGCCTTAAGCACTGTTTGATTGAACCCACCATGTGTCAGGGTACAAGGAAGACATGTATCAAGGCTCTTCTCTGCATCACTTCCTGTCTTCTAGCAAAGAATAAAAAATCTGTACGCAAAGCACAAAAATAAATAAAACATTACTTTCTTACTATACAAATAGCATCAACAGGGTTTTAGACTTTATTCATGTTCACACACTTCTACAAGAAGTTCTGTAGAAGTTGTGAGGATGTGGTAGCTTAGAGGTTAAGGCGTTGGACTACTCATCGGAAGGTCATGAGTTTGAATTCCAGGTCCACCAAGCTGCCACTGCTGGGTCCTTTAACAGTCAATTGCTCAGTTGTATAAATTGAAATAAATTGAGTAACTCTGGATAAGGGTTTCTGCCAGAAATGTACTGTAAATGTTGTGCATGTTTGTGTAGCTCCTTGTTTAATCTGGGAGGAAAATTAGTAATCTTTCTTTTTTAATTTGTATTTCATGTGTAGCTCCAAATCGACAAAATCCTGGGAAGAAATTAAAACAAGAAAATACTGATTTTAACTTAAATTCCTGGAGGAAAAGCTGAAAGACCTCAAGAGTGAGAGGGATTTCCTCAAGAGTCTTCTTAAAGATGGTATGTTTCTTTGACAACCTCATTGAAGTCTTCATTTTTGACAATCTGTGGTACAGAATACAAATGTTAGTTTTCCTGATCTGAGTTTCTGTCTTAAGCATATGTGTGTGTGTGTATACACTATACTGTGCAAAAGTTTCAGGCAGGTGTGAAAAAATGCTGTACACACTACACTTTGTCACCTTGTACCCATATGCAATGAAAGGAATTCATCACTATGGTGCTTTTAATGTTTGCAGTAATTTTTCCGGTGTATTCAGTCACATTTAATAGAATAAGAAACCTTGCAGGTGAAGCACCACCCACTACTTCTTAAAGTCTTGATAAAGATATTAATCAGAACCAGGTTCCTGATGGACATGAAGTTACATCTCTGGTTTCATCAAAATCATATTTATAAAAGATTCAACAAAGTGAATGATTATATTAATGGACTAATGGATGAACTAGTGTATTCTCATCCCTTTTTCTGAAGATGACAGTACCAGACATGAAATTTAATGGTTCTTTCAAATAACCAGTTGACTTTTAGGCCTAATACCACTTTTATTTCATTTGTTTAGGGAGGTGGTATATCACTGGTATCTGCTCCTAACATAAAAACACTCGCTTGCCATCTCCTGGTAAAAAACAGTGGTATATGTGAAAAATGTTAAACACATACCATTAGATTTTGAGTGTGTAGATAAAGGATTTCTACAAGTATACACATATTGCACAAACCCAGATTTAATTGGTTAAATAATGATGTTTCTGTGCATATTTTGTGAGCTAAGCTAATTGTTGCTAACTACATTAATTATACTGTTTATCAATTATGATTTTTCTGCTGTTGTAGGAGACTAAAGACGTGGCAGGACCAGCAGAGGAAGATGAAGCAATCGGCTCTTCACCATGTTCACAGGTAAGAAGTCAACATTGGGGTTCTGTTTTGTACCCATACAGTAATGTACAGTATGTTCTCATGTATACAAATCTTAGTTATAGAGGATTTGACATGTATAGGATGTTGGTCAGGGTATCTATTTTTACTGTATATCATTCACAAATGTTACATAGATTTGCAGATTAATAGATATTAATAATATATAGATTTTCCACAAAATGCCAGTTAGGCCTATTGTTTAAGTGCTTCTGTTAAAGTTCAGGGTGTTAGGGTTTCGATGCCAAAGTAGACTTTATTGAGAATCATCGGCCTCAGCAACTCTGACCCTTTAGCTGTCTGCTGCCCATCTCTTTTGAGTTTTGCTTTTCTTCTTGCTTCATTGCTTTAAAACATATTGACATGCACACATCCTTGTATGATAGCATATTGATAAAGTCTTATTATAATTAGCATACACCTTTTGTTCACCAAAATATTTTATAATCCCAAACCCCTGGGGTAATTACATATGACAATGGAATACGTTATGATTTGTGTTTGTGTGTGATGTTAAGGTAATCACTTGCACCTCCTCCAGCCAATAGTTCATTCTCCAACTTCTCAGCCCATCACATTTCTCAGAGCAGTGAGGCTGTAGAGGTAGATGAGGCTTTTTCCGTAGGTGCTGCAATAACGATTTAATTTTATAGGCTATTTGTTTAGGTTAATTAAAAAAGCATTTTAAAGCTAAAATGCTAATTTAATAATTTGTAAAGCCTGCAGGTGTCAATAGACTAATGATTCAACGCCCGCTAATTTGTATATTCCTGTTGAGTTTCTGAATATTTAGAGTTAGCTACTATTTGACTATCAAATGGTGTCACGTGATGCACTTGTTTTGGAAACTAATTACAGTTACTCATGAGGCCATTCTTAAAAATGTTTTTGTTTGCCCTAACCCGACTGACCCTGTCAATTTAGGACCGACTCTATTTATTTATGTATTTATTTATTTCCGACCGATTTGCCGGTTGTAAATTTGCATTAAGTCCGACCAATTTTTTTTTACTCTTCAAACAACTAATACAAAAGCAATAAAATAATAATTATTATATTTTAGTAAGTATTGTAAATATATAAATTGCCTAGGCCTACATACAAATGAAGGCTATGTTCTTTCTTTTAAATAAAAACCTGTGACATCATCTATGTTTACACTATTGGTTAACGGATGGCACACTGTCAGAGCCGACGGTTCACGCTTGGTAATGATGGCTGCGGCTGCAGTAAACAAAATGTTCGCGGTCACCGTTCAACGTCATACGAGTTCGGGCACCATAATACATCTTAAAAATTCATCAAAACAGCTCGACACTGCTTTAACTTGGCACAAAGTTCTGGAAAAACTGTGCCCACCATCAAAGGCACGGGTTGAAGACCCAGTCAGTGACATCACGATATGCTAATTTGTTTAACCATTACCAAAATTCTACTTTTTTTTTTTTTTTTTTTTTTTTAAATTGAAACTTGGGGGGGGGGGGGGGTAGACCTACCTACTGATACTGCAAACCAAAATATTTTTAAGGATGGCCTGAGTTAAAAATCATTGATTATTGATCACTGAATGCACTGATATTAGATATCTTAGAAAATATCTGGCTTTACTATATCACATATAATGAAAAATCTGTTAACCTTTTTGAACTTTAATTGCGAATTCAACAAAAAGACAACGAAAACAACCAGATAAACTTTTCTTTATCATGATATAAAAAGCATTGATTTTGTCTTACTTCTGCATTTTGGTCTGAAACTTAAGGATCATTTCACTGAAGCCAATTTGGAAAAGAAAAGCTAGATAAGCGCATTTCATCACCTCATTTCGCACAGACAGAAATGTAGCTCTGTACGTAAGGCTCGCGGTGGTGCTGTGTGTGTTTACATCAACAAGGAATGGTGCAAGAACTCTGTGCTTGTTTCTAGTTACTGCTCATCGCTAGTGGAGTTTGTGACTGTTAGATGCAGGCCATTTTATTTAACACGGGAATTCACCACGATTTTCATTGCCCCAGCGCTAATGATAAAAGGTGCTATGTGAACTCTATGGGACTATAAGCAATCTTAAGAATGTTCACCTCGACGGACTGTTTATCATCGCCACAGATTTCAGTCATGCAAATGTCAAATCTTTGCAACAAGATGGGAAAATATGCTGGATCATGTTTACACAAACATGCCTGGTGCTTATCATGTGGAGCTCCTCACCACCTTCACTAATCAGACCACATCTCTGTTATGCTAATTCCAGCATACAGACCACTCGTTAGACGCTCTTACCCGGTTCTGAAGCAGGTGAAAACCTGGCCAGCAGGAGCCACCTATCCTCTTCTTGATTTGACTTGACTTGACCTTTGAGCACAACTGTATCTACCTTCAAAATGTTTTGTTTGGAGTCGGTGTGAATGCTTAACGATTTTTCCGTTTATAAAATGCTCCCATGTATAAGACGATCCCCAGTTTTTCAACCTCAAATTAAGAAATCGATATTTTAAACATAATGCAATGCTTATTTATTTTTTTATTTTCTGACACTTTTATTGGCTCAGACGTTCTGACATTACCGGTCCCTGATGCATCTGCTCACTGGCTGCATGCTCTCCACTTCCAACAGGGTGTGTTCCAATTGGTTTGTTCAGCATCAGCTGATGTCAGGTACATAAGGCTTGTGATTGGAGGAAGCCTGTTGGCAGAGACAACCTATTAGCAGTTTCACTTGTGACTGGAGGAAGCATGTCTGCAGTGATGAGGTATGGGCAGTTTCACTCGCGATTGGAGGGCAGTGATTGGAGGAACCATGTCTGCAGTGAAAAATACTCTACTTGATTATTTTTCATCACCTAAGGTAGACTGTGGTCTTTTTCTTACTCTTTTCAATGAGAAGACACCAACGGTGATGCCGTGACGCCAAATCCGCTAATTAAGCTTTAATAAAAATTGACAGATTCTGCAAGGTTTATTTAAGGCATAGTTGTGATTTGCAAATGCAACTTACATTAGAGCTCCACTTCACCTGCCACTATCTTGTTTGTGAGAGTGAAGCAGTAGATGGAAGGAAGATGGAAAGTTCACAATGCAGGACATCTGGAGTCAAGGGTTTTGACTGAGTGCAGATGACACATTAGTCTAGCAGGATCAATAACCTGAATATGGCAGACAAAAAAGGCTGTCTTAAAGAATAAGTAGACTTAGTAAACAAAACCTTTGCATTATCAGTAATTTCTGTGCTATTCATCACATTTGTGGGTTTTAAATATTAGTTTTAAATTTCAGAAATTACAGGTCATGCAAAAGCACAGCTATTCCCTTATGAATGATGGTGTTGAGCCATAACATTGACCATAAGCACACACGGTAATAAACACTTATCTGTTAATAGCTATACTACTTTCACTATGTCTTTTGTAGCCTGGTGGGCTGATAAACCTGCTGAGAAGATTTCATCATTGTATTTAAGACAAACTGCTTCAAGGCATTATTTTCAGAAGCCGGGGAAGGAAGCCACCAGAGCACCCCCCTTTAAAAAAAAAAACACTGAGCATTTCTCAAACACGAGTCACTCCCTTAGCCTGCCCATTTAGCACAGTGCTAAGGACGCTTTCCAGGCTGCTGTTGAAATAATAGCTGCACGAAACAAACAGCAATACTATTAAAGGGAACAGGTACTCTACAAAAAATAGCAGGTAAGATATTTAGCTTTGGCCCATTTTTCTTTTGTCCTGTTTACTGCATGCCTTGTCATTTTAGACAGATGTTTTTTTTGTTTATGGTTGAGAGTCATGTGCTTGTGTTTTTATTTTAAGCTAACCTCTTACTCTGACAATGATGTAGTCTGTATATTGTGTACATCTTGGTTTTTAAATGAATGTATTGGAAGGGTTTATTTTGGCTATTTTCTGAGTGCCTGACTCAATAGCAGAGTAGCTACAAGAAGCTCAGCTAATGGCTAGTGGTTGGTATTAACAGAGACAGATTTACAGCCTTAGATTCAAACTTGAATGCAAATGTATCTTGTGTGAATGTGAAATGAAACCTTTGCTTTGCATGCAATGTCAAGAAGGAGACAGCTTGCTTCCACAAAGCATTTAAATAGCGGTAATATTTACTGATGATTCCAGCGTATTAAGGTGACAGTATATTGGACATGCTGAGATTTTTTTTACTGAGAACAAGTTCTAGCATTTTGATTTTTTTTAATGCTACAGTAATTTCCTGGGTTTGCTTAAAAATATTTTAAACATCAACCTACTAACATACAGCAGTGATAGTTGGGTATTATAATATGAATGTTTATGGTACAGGTTATTAAAATTCCGATATTTAACATGGTAAACAATTGTCCATCCTCTATAAGGAACACAATGACATTACATTCACTTTATTCGTGCCTCCCATGACTTTTCATATGAGTTGTTGACATGACTTTGTTATTCTACAACATATATTAAACATTACCAAAAAACTCCAGAAGGAAACAATACTGATTTCCGAAGCCATTGTGAAACAAACTACACCCAAAGCTACTTCCTCTAGTTACCTGGAGGTTTTCCAAAGTAAAAGCCCTTGAAATGTAGATATTGTATGGCTGGTTGTATTTGTGTATTCAAGGAAGAAATCAGTGATTGCACTTCTTTCCAATCTTTAATAATTTCTCACCTTTTTTCAGAACCCCACATGACCAAAGGCTAGTTAAACCAAAACTAGTGACCACTTTGCATCAATGGCAGACAAGGGGCAAATCAAACAGACTGCAGCCATAGTGCTGGGTTGCTTGGAGAGTGTCTCTTCATTTGCCGCCACCTTCAACCCTCTGTTTGGCATCGTCACCACACTGGTTGGTGCAGCGAGGAAAGGCCTGGTGGATGATGACACAAGCAAGCTGGAGAAGGACTTCCAGCAAATTCATGAGAAGTTGGAGAGCATCTCTGAGCAGAACAAGCAGCTGCTGGACCAGATCCACACTGCTGAGATTACCATAAACTATGGTAATTTGGAAAGGAACATCGAGCACCAGTATCGAGGCTTCAAGAACATGGTGGATCGCATCAGGATAGACCCCGAAAAAAGTGAGCGTTATAGAGAGGAATTCAAGAAAATCTATAGAAAACAAAAAGGCCACCAGAATCTGAACAGGTACTATGATGCCATCATGGAAGATGAGGGTCCTTTTGGCAAGCCGCTACTGATATTTTATCTAGAGCATTACAAGAAGAACAAAAAGATTATGGAGGCAAAATGCTCTCATCTGGCCTACATCTTCCACATCGGCCTCATAGCACTGATGGCCTACTATGTGGTCACTGAGGATAATGAAGATGAGTTCAGGGATGAATGGGGCCAAAAGGTCTTTAACATTCAGGCCAAGATGCAAGAAGTCCTGGAAGAGTGTAACTAGAAGTGATTCCAAATTCACTGAAATTTTGTTAAACCACAGCTGTCTTAGTTTCTTCTGCATGTGAGAACACAATTGTTCTTTTCTTCCTGAATTGATTTTGTATGTTTATTAGATTATCACTTAAAGATTTCAATCTTTTTTCATATCCTTATATGGCTGTATATATCAGAAACTTTTGCTGTATATACAGTAAAGCTGTAGACATATTTGTGTATTAAAATCAGTGTTATTCATTTTGGCAGTTTGTTGAATCGTGGGCTATGATGTATCAGAGCTTAATTTTACTGATAATTAGCTTGGAAAAAGGAGCATTGTGTAATCACATACTTTTTTTTTATCAGACATTGAAATATTAAAAAAAAATTAGATATCAGTTTAAATCAGCCAAAATCATATTATTAGAATGGTCATTGTAAAAGTCCCGTGATATTCTGTCCAATACAGCACAATATGCAAATTAGCATGATTTGCAACAGTCGACTAGTGACATCTACAGGCTTTATGAAGAATTACATGGATACGCTTGCACAGATTTTTATCTCATCTTCGCAGATAAAAGACCCAAAAATTGTCTTGCACATTTGTCCTCCTGTTGTGTGTATGTTATGTTAGTTTTTGGGGATTTGCTGAAGTTTCTTTTTTCGTTTGCACCCTTAGTTATAGGGTTGCATTTGGCTGCTCTGTCCAAATTCTTTTTTTTTTTTTTTTGAAAGTGAAAATAAGTGAGCACAACAGCTAACACTAACTATGACTAGCAATATCATATCAATATCAGGATTACTTCCAAGCAACTAAAAAAATGTGCAAAGGAATAAGTGCAATATATAAAAGTATGTACAACAAATAAAGCTACAGCATGTTGTTTGCACATTAGCATACAGCATAGCATGTGTACATTGTATGTACAATCAAGTAAGGCCATCCTTAAAAATATTCTTGTTTGCCGTGACCGACGCTGTCAATTTAGGACTGAATGAAATTTTTATTTATTTTTTTGCTTTAAGTCCGACCGACTTGCCAGTTGTAAATTTGCGTTTAGACTGACCTTATTTTCTTAAAATCATAAACAGCTCGACACCGCATTAACTTGGCACGAGGTTCTGGAAAAACTGTGCAACCCAGCATCAAAATAAGGTTTGCAATGATTCGCCCGAAGGCACGGGTTGAAGACCCAGTCAGTGAAACTTGAAAAAAAAAAATATATAGACCTACTTACCGACCCCCCCCTTTTTTTTTTTAACTGTTACTGCAAGCCAAAATATTTAAGGATGGCCTAACCAAGAAATATATAGTGTATGTACAGTTAATATACATAAACAGAGGTGAACAATGAATAGAGGTAAGCAATGAATTTACAGCTATATCCATTTATAATTGGTAGAAAAGATGTAACAGAATGTACAGAGTGGAGCAGAACTGCAAGGTGATTGTACTAAGGCTTTTATTATATTAAATATATAGTTGTTTTCAAAAAATGCAGCATGTATTATGACTTCAAGAAAACACAAAATACTATTTTTTGTGCCTTAAACTACACCAGTCTGTGTTCCATTACTGAGGTTACCTTCATGAGTCAGCATCACATGCCTGCATACAAGCCTTACCCAGCTCTTCCGTGTCTGTTTCCTCCCTCTATTGGGTTACTCTGCATTCATTGGTGAACACGAGCCGGGGCTCAGCAGGAAGTGGATAAAGAAAGCCAAGAGACTGTGCAAAAGAAGATGTAGGAGGTGCTATTATTCGACTTCCCCATACACACAGACCTCGCTGTGTTTACCACAGCAGGCTATCCCACGTTACATTACAAACGTATTTAGGTTGCTAGTATGAGCAAGACAATGGAAAATAAATAGTTTGTAAGCCATTTTCCTTCCATGATAACGAAATCTTTGGAAGAACCAGACTCATAAGGGACACAATCTTCTTTCTGGGAAACACTGGATAGTGCATTAATGCTTTATTAATTTTCCACGTTAAACAGTCAAACAGTACAGAATGTGTTTAATGGTCTTGAGTACAAGCATCGGAGATCATGGCATCATGGATTGCATGCAGTAGATTTAACAAAGAAAAATAAGTAAAAAATTATACAATATTAGGCACAATAAGATGAATACCAAAGCTATAAGACCAAGGCACATCAGGGTAAATTTGAGGTACCTTTAATCTCTTGTGTTTACCATTTGGTATTTGTAAAAAAAAAAATCTACTCTGTGTAGGGACTTTTACTTTTTGTTTTTTTCTGAGGGAGAAACTCTTCAGTGGCTCAGGACACTTGGTAATGTCGCAGACTGAGCAGAGTGGAAGCCTGTGAAAAGGGCACAGTTACAGGATGTTACCCATCCCTCTCTGAGAGGGAGGAGGAGATGGAGCACGTCCAAAGAGGGAGTGCCGCATGCAGCAAGGCTACAGATAAACATCGAACCAAGGCAGCTGCAAGTCATCAGCACCGCTGGGCTGCACTGCAACACCACAGACGGCACCTCTGCACTTTCCACCTCCTAACTGTAAGTGTTTGTTTTTCTCTGCTGATCACTTTCTTATGGGGCTTCTTTACTTTGTGGTTTTTTTAAATTATTATTTTATTTTCATTTGCTCACCCTTTAAAATAGCAAAACACAGAATCAGTGAACAGTGCACACAAAATAGATTTTTGTACATGTCTACAATGTTGATGTATTTGCTAATTCTGGATTTTTTTTTAAGCTTTCATAAGGACCTGTTCTGAAATGCCCGGATGTTGTGCTTAAGTAAATATTGACTAGCATAACACTTAGCAACCATGGATGTTGTTTTAAGATAATAAAAAGACCTTGCTAATTATAAAAGGCAACAATGTTGGTGCTATTAAATTGTAACACTGGGTTCTATAGGAAGCTCAGATCGAGTTATCGATTGAACTGAAATGAAGGATTCTGTCAGCTAGTCAGCTTTCAGAACAGCCCGTTAGCTCTCAGCAGTAATCATCAGGAAGTGTCAATGATGTCTATGTCTAGAAACCCACTAAAAATGGCAGCTTCTTAAACACTGGCCACTAGGGGCTCTGCTGAACCTTTTTTATCTAGGCAAGTGTAGCTCATGTAAAACAAGGTGACAAAATTTACATTTGCCTGTACTTTACCTGTAAATATGCAAAAATCTATTCTTAAGATGTTTGATTCAGAACTGTAGTATAAAATTACTCTTATGTACCTAACCAACAGTGATTTAAAAACATTAATATCTGTACAGACCTTTGGCACAAGCTCGAATGAATCATTCATTGTGAGACAGAGTTTACTTTAGTTAAGCTGCAACACGTGAAAGACGGAATCACACAAAACCTGAATATCATATTCAGGACAGGATTATGAGGCTTGCTACTGAAACACCACAGCAAACAACAACAATACCATAGCAACCATGGCAACCACCTAGCAACACCCTAGCAACCAGAATATCACTACTTGCTTTTTAACTAAAAATGGAACGTTGCCTCGGGTTACATCAAAGAACTAGGATTATTTATACATAGACATATAATCATAGACCTTGGATTTCTTTGGACAACGCACACAAACCCAACATTTATGATAACATACATGGCATATCCTTTATTTATTTTGGAAGCATTCATGCAGCATGGAATTTCACATACAACTGCAAATATTTGTACATTATTCCAGATGAAGTTCATATTTGTTCTGCTATCTGCTAGCTTTTAATTTTTTTATATGATAGATTTTTTTAATAATATTTTTTTAATAAATGTGACATTTACATAATGCTGCATTAATTCTGGAATTAAAAGTTTTTAAAATGTGCCTTATTGTGTTACAGAAAGAACTTTGCCTCCGTTAACAGACTAAGACAGAAGAGTCTTTCATCACCTGACGTCCAATATGAGTTTTGTGTCAGAATGGCTTACGGAAAACAGCGACAAGATCGAAAAGGGAGTAGAGATACTAGGCCAAGGCTGTGAGATCCTTGCAGCCACAGTAGGCCAGTTCAATCCCATCCTGGAGGCAGTATTTAATGTCTCCGCTGAGCTCCTTAGCAACCCAGAGGGCAAAGATGCTAAGTATCTTGCTGAGCAGTTTGTGAAGGTCAACCAGAAGCTGGAAAAGATCCAGGGTGAGATTAAAAAAACAGAGCTGGCAATTAAGCGATCACTTGTGAACCAGCAGAACTTCAACCTCCAAGCAAACATAATGAGTCAGTATGAATATTTTAAATATATTTTTACAGCCAAACCTGAGAAAAAGAAGTTGAAGCGAGATGAGTTCCTCATCTACTTTGAGGAATTTGAGGGAGAAAAGAACCTTGAATGCTTATATGATGCTATCATGAAAGAGAACACCTCTGGACAGACAATGCTGGACATTATAGTGGAAACTGAGCAGCGGAGCAGGAGGGCAGTGGAGGAATTCTGTACTAGCCTGAAGAAGCTGTTTGTGATTGGGATCATCTCACTGATGGGCTACACTGCACTACAGGAAGACACTGTGGATGAGGAAATGGGGAAGAAATGGCTTGCCCGCATGGAGGACGTAGAGAAGCGCATGAAGGCAGCAGTGGATGAGTGTGTGAACAACTTTGCAGAGCAAGCCAAGACTGATATAGATGAGATGCTCCTGGAGAAGCAGAGCAGTGTCGACCCTGAGTTTACTAAATTCCTACTGGAGGCTCTTGTAAAGAAGTATTACTGGGTCTCCTGGTCAGTCCGGGTGTTTAACGATGATCGCAAACTTGTGAAGTTTTTGTTTGGGAAGAAGCGCCATATAAATGGTGGAGTTGACAATTATTTTGAACATTTGAGTGGTAATAAAATAAGGGTGGTGGTGTCTTTCACTGCAGACCCTAAACCACTCGACAAGAACCAGATAAAGGATCAAATAGAGAAAGAGAAAGGTGGCATGGAGTCTGTGGCTGAGTCACTGAGCAAAAGTTTTCCCAACTGTCTTGTCCATGCCATCAATCGCTGTACGAAAGTGGAGGAAGCCAATAATTTTGAGCCTGAGCACTTTTATTATATTTCTCACAAAAAAGCACACATCTGTATCCACTCTGAATAATTGAATTTGGATTAAACTAAACATATTGATGTCCAATACGAATCTATACTCACTTCTATTAATTAATGAGTTGTACAATGTTTATGATAATAGATATTTGATTATTTACAAATGTATGAATGTTATTAAGGCTTGAGATGATCACTTTTAATGAAGGCTCTTAAAAAGGAAAAAGGGCTTTGTGTCATTTGTATTTTTTTCTCTGTTATATCCAGGTTGACAATTGATTTTTAAAAATGAATACACATTAAATCAGAGCATGATTTTAGTACAGTTTCATGCATCACTTCATGCATTTATGATGTAATACTCTTCCAATACGCAAATTATAACCATCTGTAATTTTTTAAAGTAACACTAATGATTATTTTTGTATTATTATTACTTTAAAGATCCATAATTTGTTCATTTGTAATTCATAATAAATGAGGGAGAAATATTTTGAATTTTATTGTCTCAATAATAATAATAATAATAATAATAATAATTGCATTTTATATATGACAGCACCTTTCAAACTCTCAGTCACCTTACAAAATTTAAAACACACAGCATAATATAAAACATACAAATAGACAACAGAATAATAATAGACATGAAAATAATAATAAAATATAAATTAATAATAGAAAATAATGGACTAGTTCAAATATAAAATTCATTTCTATACATGCGAGTTTTGAATCTGGATTTAAAGGTTGGCAGAGAGTCTATACCTCTGATGCATAAAAAATGAAAAACTCAACCCTGTAAAATCGACCCTGATTTTTATTAAGAGTAAAAGTATTGAGTGACAGTAATAGGGTTAATATTTTATAGTTTGTATAATATGTATGTATTAATTATTATTTACTTATAAATGTAACTGCAAATTCTGTTATCTGAAGTCTTAAAAACCGAAGTGTTGCAGAATAAACATTAGTGTAATAATGCATAGATTTAAGAAAACTAATCCAACATTAAGTGCCACAGAGTAACAGAGATACAGACCTACACCAAATACACACTCTAAATCAATTCAATTCAAATGTATTTGTATAGTGCTTTTTATAATTGATAATGTCTCAAAGCAGCTTTACAGAACATAAACATAGAACAAAAGGTTAAAATAAAGAATAATATAAAGATTAATATAATACAAATTTCAAGATTAATATTAGATATATTTAAATGTGTTTGTATTTATCCCCAGTGAGCAAGTCTGAGGTGACTCCCTTGAATGGTGAAGGAAGAAACCTTGAGAGGAACCAGACTCAAAGTGGAACCCATCCTTATATAGGTAATAATAGAGGGTGTGATTATAAATATACTGTACAATCTGACTAATGTTTATACACCTGACTATAGATAAGGGAGACAAGATTTTAATCTACATTTAAACTTGAAAAGTGTGTCTGAGCCCCAAACACTATCAGGAAGACTATTCCAAAGATTGGGAGCTAAATACAAAAACTCTCCACCGCCTTTAGTAGATTTTGTTATTCTGGGAACTACCAGAAGTCCTGAGTTTTATTATTGTACGTAATATTGATTGAACATATTTATAGTATAAATATGTATAGTATTTACACTGTTCAGTGCTGTGTATTGTCTTTTGTGTATTATCTTTTGTGTAATGTCTTATATTTTTTGCTTGCACTGTCTTTTTGTCCTGCACTGACTTTTTATCTTGTCCTGCACTGTTTGCACCAGGTTGCACAGATGCACTTTATGTGGCTAGGACTACTTACTAAGTCCTTAGCTCTCTCTTTGTTTTACAGTATGTAGTACCATGGTCCTGGAGAAACGTTGTCTCATTTCACTGTGTACTTTTGGGAGGCCGCTACTGATATTTTATCTACAGCACTACAAGAAGAACAAGAAGATTATGGAGGCAAAATGCTCTCATCTGGCCTACCTCTTCCACATCAGCCTCATAGCACTGATGGCCGTCACTATGTGGTCACTGAGGATGATGAGGATGAGTTCAGGTTAAAATGGGGCCAAAATGTCTTGAACATTCAGACTAAGATGCAAGAAGTCCTGGAAGAGTGTAACTAGAGGAAGTGATTCCAAATTCACTGAAATTTTGTTAAACCACAGCTGTCTTAGTTTCTTCTGCATGTGAGAATAAATTTTTTTATTCCTGAATTGCTTTTGTATATATTTATTAGATTATCACTTAAAGATTTCAATCTTTTTTTCATATCCTTATATGGCTGTATACAGTATATCAAAATCTTTTGCTGAATCTACAGCTTTACTGTATATCCATCTGAATCATGGGCTATAATGTCTCAGAGCTTAATTTTACTGACTATTAGCTTAGAAAATGGAGCATTGTATAATCGCATACATTTTTTTATCAGACATTGAAATATTAAAAACAAGAATAGATATCAGTTTAAATCAGATTAAATCATTTTATAAGTATGGTCATTGTAAAAGCCCCAGGGTATCTTTTAAAGGACTTGCTCCATGAGTTCAGCTCACTTCATGTCATTAACTCTTTTCGCGAATAACCACCACCACAGCACAATATGCAAATTAGCATGATTTGTAGCAGTCGACTAGTGACATCTGCAGGCTTTACGAAGAATTACATGGATACGCTTGCAAATATTTCTATCTAATCTTCCCTTATAAAAGACCCAAAAGTTGTTTTGCACATTTGTCCTCATGTTATGTGTGTATGTTATATGTCAAGATCCTACACAAATATCTTATAATTACTCAGGCTAATCCCCTCTTTACTCGCTCAGTGAGGTTTCCTGGAGGTCTTCCTCTTGTCACAGTTGAGGTTGTACTGTAAAAATTCAGTTTAAAAAAAATTAAGATGATTTCTGAAATGTTCAATGATTGGGATAATTTTTTGGGGATTTGCTGAAGTTTTTTTGTTTGCACACTTACAGTTATAGGCAACGATTTGGCTGCTCTGTCCAAATTCTTTTTTTTTTTTTTTTTTTTTTTGTTAGTGAAAATAAGTGAGCACAACAGCTAGCACTAACTATGACTAGCGACTTTACTTTATACTGATAAACCAAATAAAAATGAATTTACATCTAGGAATGCTTCCAAGTTGATCAAATAGGCAAGTCCAAGCAACTTTGTCATTGCATAGTGCAGTTAAATTGCAATGATATGCCGTTTAGCATCCACCAGAGGTGCAAATAGAAAAATGTGCAAAGGAACAAGTGCAATTTGTAAATATATGTACAACAAATAAATAAAGCTACAGCATGGAGTTTGTGCATTAGCATACAGCATGGTATTTGTAGACAGTACAATATGTCTAAAACATGTATAAATTGTATGTACTACCAAGCAGACCTGCCAACCTTGGAAAAAAATTTTGAGTAGCAACTTACTGCATCGACGCGGCGCAAGGTCAGGCACATTTGCTGGTCAGTGTTGATTAAGTTCACAAGCTCATTCATCACAAATTTTTACTATATTTTTCCTATATAAATACTGGCAAATAACGTAAAATTTGATCTGTGCGTAAAACTTAAACTTGAGGCACAACACCGGTCAAGAACTTCTGAGGGGCATATACTCGCTTCTTTTAAGATTTGCTTCCCTCTTCCTCTCTGTCAGTATCCTCATCTGACATCATGTCTATTACTAACTGCAAGGCACACACAACACACACACATCATCATCCTCATGTTTTTCATAATAGGTTTCCACGCGCATTTGCATGAAAACAATTTTATACATTATTAATATGTTTTAAGGCACAAATGTCATGTAAGAAGATTTGCATTTTACAGTACTAAAGTACAAAATGTACAATAACAATACTTGGCTGCTACTAGTGCATGATCGTTTGTGTATAATATCTGAATACTTTTTAACAACTCTTTATGTATTGCCATAAATTAGATCTAATGAACTAAACAGTAACTTCATATCTGACAACACATACATGTGTTAATTTTCTCAGCAATAATGCAAGACTCTAGACTTCGCTATGGTTTTGACTGGCTGATCATATAATAATACCTCCCTCATCATTTCTACTTTCTGCTTTTATTTCCCTGCTTTTCAAAAAAAAAATATGATGTTCATCAGATGTGATCTACAGTAGCCAGTAACAATCGAGTCAGAATACGATTGATTTCTGCGTGCTCGCACCAGTTTGTCTTTTCCGTTAAAGTACGACGGCAATGCGTTTACAGGCATGACTTACGTTTTCTATATAAATACTGGCAAATAAAGTAAAACTTGATCTGTGCGTAAAACTTAAACTTGAGGCACAACACCGCCTGTGGTTCGGCAGGCTTATTAAAATGGATGCAATTAACAATTCTGGCCATTTACCTTTGAAACGTTAAGTCCTAACTTGGAAAAACCAGTCACTGTAAGAAGAATTGAAGACGGACAGAGACAGATGAAAACCACATTCGTTTTGACGGCTCTCCGCTTGTAGTGTTGAGTTTTAAACTGGCGCTATGATTGGTCGTATTATTATTTTCTCAGGTTGCTGCCCAATGCGGTTACACCCATAGGCGCATTGCCTGGTGCGCAAATGCACAGACAGTTGAACTCAAAGGCATCAGCGGTTTTTTACAATGCGTATATTGAAGTGACAAATCGCAGCGCACTTTGATGTCTAAATGCGTATCTGCTACACAAAATGCGTAAAGGTTGGCAGGTCTGCCAAGTAACCAAGAAATATATAGTGTCGGTACAGTTAATATACATAAACAGAGGTGAGCAATGAATAGAGGTAAGCAATGAATTTACAGCTACAGTATATGCATTTATAATTGGTAGAAAGGATGTAATAAAATGTACAGTGTGGAGCAGAACTGCAAGGTGATTGTACGGCTTTTACTATATTAAAAATATAGCATTCAGGCCTTTGTTTTCAAAAAATACAGCATGTATTATGACTTCAAGAAAACACAAAATATTATTCTCTGTGCCTTAAATCATTCCAGTCTGTGGTTCATTACTGAGGTTACCTTCATGAGTCAGCATCACATGCCCACATACAAGCCTTAGCCAGGTCTTCTGTGTCTGTTTCCTCCCTCTATTGGGTTACTCTGCATTCATTGGTGAACATGAGGAGGGGCTGAGCAGGAGGTGGATAAAGAAAGAAAAGAGAATGCGCAAAAGAAGATGTAGGGACGTGCTACTATTCGACTTCCCTATACACACAGGCCACATTATCCCACGTTACATTACAAACATATTTAGATCCCTAGTATGAGCAAGACAATGGCAAATAAATACCCTGTAAGCCATTTTCCTTCCATGATAAAGAAATCTTAAGAAGAACCAGACTCCTAAGGGACACCATCGTCTTTCTGGGAAACACTGGATAGTGCATATGCTTTATTAATTTTCCACATTAAACAGTCAAACAGTACAGAATGTGTTTAATGGTCTTGAGTACAAGCATCAGAGATCATGGAATCACATATTGCATGCAGTAGATTTAAAAAAAAAAGAAAAATAAGTAAAAATATTACACATAATTAGGCACAATAAGGCTCTAAGCACATCATTTATCTCTAAAAGATTTGTGATTGTATGAAAAAAAAGAATAATAAATAGCATTCTTTTCATACTAGCATTCTTTTCAGACACGGTTTTACCAACATTGTTGGTTCCTCAGAAAACAAACATTTCAAAACAAGCTTAAGCCTGTCTGCTGTCACATGTAGTCAGGATATTGAGTAAGCTACTTTCACGCCAGGACCGATATACTGTATTTCCTTCACTGAAACTGAATTACTGTACAGCATGCCAGGAAATGTTTAGACTTTTAGACCTCATAGCAAATAAATGTTGTGCTCAACCTACAGAATAGCAAAGAAAGAAAACAACAATCCTGCTCGTCCAGCTTACACTTTCAGACAATAAGTGATGTTTAGCATAACATAATGTTTGGAATTAATATAGATGAATGCCAAAGCTGTTCTAAAAGACCAAGACACATCAGGGAAAATTTGATTTACTTTTAAATACATTTGGTATTTGTAAGAAATCTACTCTGTGTAGGGAATTTTTTTTTTCTGAGGGAGAAACTTTTCAGTGGCTCAGTCAGGACACTTGGTAATGTTGCAAACTGTTTCACAGAGCAGAGTGGAAGCCTGTGAAAGGGGCACAGTTACTGGATGTTACCCATCCCTCTCTGAGAGGGAGGAGTAGATGGAGCCCGTCCAAAGAGGGAGTGCCACATGCAGCAAGGCTACAAATAACCATCGATCCAAGGCAGCTGCAAGTCATTGGCACCGCTGGGCTGCACTGGAACACCACAGACGGCACCTCTGCACTTTCCACCTACAGTACTTACTGTAAGTGTTTTTTTTTTTTCTCTGCTGATCTCTTGATGATCTCTTTCTTTTGGGGCTTCTTTGCTATTTTCCTTTTTAATATTTGCTAACACTTTAAAATAGCAAAACATAGAATCAGTGAACAGGGCACACAAAATAGATCTTTATAAATGTCTACAATGTTGATGTAATTGCTAATTCTGGATTTTTTTTAAGCTTTGATAAGGACCTGTTCTGAAATGCCCGGATGTACTGCTTAAGTAAATATTGACTTGCAAAACACTTAGCAACCATGGATGTGGTTTTAAGATAACAAAGACATTGCTAATTATAAAAGGCAACAATGTTGGTGCTATTAAACTGTAACACTGGATTCTATAGGAAGCTAAGACCGATTTATCGATCAAACTGAAATGAAGGATTCTGTCAGCCAGTCAGCTTTCAGATTGGCCAGTTAGCTCGCAGCAGTAATCATCAGGAAGTGTCAATGATGGCTGCAGTACGTCTAGAAACCCACTAAAAACAGCAGCTTGATACACACTGGCCACTAGGGGCTCTGCTGAACATTTTTTATCTAGTCAAGTGTAACTCATGTAAAACAAGGTGACAAAATTTACATTTGCATGTACTTTATCTGTAAATATGCAAAAAATCTATTCTTAGGATGTTTGATTCAGACTGTAGTATCAAATTACTCTTATGTACCTAACTGACAGTGCTAAAAACATTAATATCTGTACAGACCTTTGGCACTAGCTCGAATAAATCATTCATTGCGAGACTGAGTTTACGTTAGTTAAGCTGCAACATGTGAAAGACGGAATTACACAAAACCTGAATATCATATTCAGGACAGGATTGTGAGGCTTAATACTGAAACACCACAGCAAACAACAACAATACCATAGCAACTAGCAAGTAACTTGCAACCACCTAACAGCTACCTGGAATGTCATGGCAACCACATAGCAACACCCTAGCAATCAGAATATCACTACTTACTTTTTAACTAAAACTGGAACGTTGCCTCGGGTTACATCAAATAACTAGGATTATTTATACTGTACATAGACATATAATCATATTCTATGGGGAAGTCGTGGCCTAATGGTTAGAGAGTTTGACTCCTAACCCTAAGGTTGTGGGTTCGAGTCTTGGGCTGGAAACACCACGACTGAGGTGCCCTTGAGCAAGGCACCGAATGCATTTTTTATACAATAAATGTGACATTTACATAATGCTGCACTGATTCTGGAATTCCTGGGAAAATTTTTAAAATGACATTTCTTATTGTGTTACAGAAAGAACGTTTGCCTCCGTTACAGATTAAGACTTTCATCACCTGACGTCCAATATGAGTTTTGTGTCAGAATGGGTTATGGAGAACAGCGACAAGATCGAAAAGGGAGTAGAGATCCTAGGCCAAGGCTGTGAGATCCTTGCAGCCACAGTAGGCCAGTTCAAACCCATCCTGGAGGCAGTATTTAATGTCTCCACTGAGCTCATTAGCAACCCAGAGGGCAAAGAGGCTAGGTTTCTTGGTGAGCAGTTTGTGAAGGTCAACCAGAAGCTTGAAAAGATCCAGGGTGAGATTAAAAAAACAGAACTGGCAATAAAGCGATCACTTGTGAACCAGCAGAACTTCAACCTCCAAGCAAACATAATGAGTCAGTATGAATATTTTAAATATATTTTCACAGCCAAACCCAAGTTTAAGCAGTTGAAGCGAGATGAGTTCCTCATCTATTTTGAGGAATTTGAGGGAGAAAAGAACCTTGAATGCTTATATGATGTTATCATGAAAGAGAACACCTCTGGACAGACAATGCTGGACATTATAGTGGAAACTGAGCAGCGGAGCAGGAGGGCAGTGGAGGAATTCTGTGCTAGCCTGAAGAAGCTGTTTGTGGTTGGGATCATCTCACTGATGGGCTACGCTGCACTAAATGAAGACACTGTGGATGAGGAAATGGGGAAGAAATGGCTTGCCCGCATGGAGGACGTAGAGAAGCGCATGAAGGCAGCAGTGGATGAGTGTGTGAACAACTTTGCTGAGCAAGCCAAGTCTGATATAGATGAGATGCTTCTGGAGAAGCAGAGCAGTGTCGACCCTGAGTTTACTAAATTCATACTGGAGGCTCTTGTGAAGAAGTATTACTGGGTCTCCTGGTCAGTCCGGGTATTTAACGATGATGATGGTGGCAAATCTGTGAAGTTTCTGTTTGGGAAGAAGCGCCATGTAAATTGTGGAGTTGACAATTATTTTGAACATTTGAGTGGTAATAAAATAAGGGTTGTGGTGTCTTTCACTGCAGACCCTAAACCACTCGACAAGAACCAGATAAAGGATCAAATAGAGAACGAGAACGGTGATGTGGAGTCTGTGGCTGAGTCACTGAGCAAAAGTTTTCCCAACTGCCTTGTGCATGCCATAAGCCACACTAAGAAAATGGAGGAAGCCAATAATTTTGAGCCTGAGCACCTTTATTATATTTCTCACAAAAAAGCACACATCTGTATTCATTCTGAATAATTGAATTTAGATTAAACTAAACATATTGATGTCCAATCAGAATCTACACTCTCCAGGGTTCTATTAATTGACGAGTTCTAAAATTTTTATGATAATAAAGATTTGATTTTTTACAAATGTATGATTGTTATTATTAATGATGATGTTATGGCACTTAATTATTGAAACAAGACCGATCAAGAATGAGGGTCAAAGCACTAAGGCTTGAGATGATCACTTTTAATAAAGGCTTTTAAAAAGGAAAAAGTGCTTTGTATCTTTTGTATTTTTTTCTCTGTGTTATATCCATGTTGAAAATTGATATTTAAAAATGAATACACATTAAATCAGAGCATAATTTTAGTCATAATTTTAGTACAGGTTCATGCATCACTTCATGCATTTATTTTGTAATACTCTTGCACTTAGCCTGAAACTTTTGTGCAAATTATAACCATCTGTCATTTTTGCCAAAGTAACACTAATGATTATTTTTGTGCATTTGTATTATTATTATTATTATTACTTTATAGATCCATCATTTGTTCAATTGATAATGAATTAGAATTATGAAAAAAATATTTATTTAGTCTCATCCTGAATACATTCACCCCTATTAAATGTTTGGAATATTCCACATATCACATGTTCCACAGGAAATGACATCGTCTTAAATAACTGAATGCAATGAGAAGACAAAGGCAAGTTTGTTAATTCTTTTTTTTCTGTATTTTTAGTTGTATTTTGATCCTTAATGATGATAAACTGTTCACATTTCATCATTCATACCTAAATTAGAGATTCATTTTTTAATTTCAACTAAATATAGTTGATGTGAATCTGTGGAATGTTCTATATGTCTACATGGCATTAGCATGGACGTTAGCTAGCCCATTTATTTTGTGTTTGCTTATTATATGCTTACAAACTCAATCCTGTAAATGCTGACCCTGATTTTCAGTAAAAGTGTTGAGTGACAGTAACAGTGACAGTAATGCCATGTGAATGTGTTCTTTTTTTTTTTTTTTTTTTTTTAGATTAATTTAAGTTAAAAAATGATGGATTGTGCTGTAAGTTCTTTGTGAAAATGTTGAGATATTAGGTCTGGAAATGTTAATTTACATGTTTTTTTTTTTTGTTTTTTTTTTTAAACTATCTAGACTTCTGTGTATTTACAGTCATACAACACCAGAGGTCGCTCTATGAACTCCATTAATCTCCCAGCTCAAGAGTTTCTGCAGTAGCCATTATGTAGAGAGAAATGCACAGAAATTGTAGGCTGTACTCTGTAAATGTGTGCTCAAGAAGAGGCTGTTTACTGACACCATGGAGGTCAGGGGGTGTAAAAAATGAGACCAATTTATTATTATTATTATTATTATTATTATTATTATTATTATTATTATTATTACTGTTATTAATAATAGTAATAGTAACAGTAATAATAAAAATAATAATAATAATAATGATGATGATTTTATTTGTATAGCGCTTTTAACAATTTCCCAATTGTCTCAAAGCAGCTTTACAGAAGTATGGAAACAGAAGAGAGAGAAAAAGAAATAAATATTTAATAATAAGAAAAAAAATAAGAATAAAAATAAATAAATGAATATGTACAATTCAAGTTTAAAATTAATTTAAATAAAGATTAACTTAAAACTTTTAAAAAGACACTTTATATCTATCCCGATCTCTAATGAGCAAGCCGGAAGGGACGGCGGCAAACTCCCTGAGATGATATGAGGAAGAAACCTTGAGAGGAACCGGGCACAGAAGGGAACCTCATCCTCATTTGGGTGACACTCTACAGTAAATAGTGTAAATGTAAATAATGTCCTTTTCTACAACAGTTTATAAAAGTGCAATCGAGAGCTCCTGAGAAACAGGACCGACACAGCATTGGTTCAAAAGAAGGCATGACCATGATGATTGTATATATGCCTGATGTCATCAATTTTTCGCCATTGCTTTTAAACATGACTTACTTTTAAACTAGAAAAAAATAATCAAGGATAGTAAACGCATTCTGAAGAAGGACATTGTTTTTTCTTTCCTGTTTAAAAGCAGTACGAAAATAAAAAAATAGCCTTTTCTCTTAATACCACAGGCGTGTCAGTGTTTACACCATTGTTGGTGCTGAGTTTGATTCTGCTGTATTCCTTTACTTTAGTACTTCAGCTGGATTAATTTCAGAGTGAATCACTGGGGCTCTAAAGCATCATGTATGATGATGTCATTATGAAAATGTTATTTTTATTTTTGAATATTAATTGTTTTGATCATTCATTGTGCGCCTCATAGCAAGTTTCTGTAGTAGTTTCTATAAGCAGGTAATCTAATAGTTGCAGTAGCTGCAATTTTCTGTGTGTCCATCATAACCTGATACCTGTAAAAAAAAAAAAATTCTGTATAATAAAATAAAATTCTTGATTTTTATTACAGTTAACTAAAATACCATATTTTAATCAGCATACAATAGTGAGTAGAGATAAATACATGTGACAAACAGTCCAACAGGGTTGCAGCGAAATTCATCTCCCTCACCAATTCATGTACTTACATGTTCAGGTTTTTCTGAATTCAAGTTGTTCGCGAAATTCAAGGTAAGAGGTTTTGTTAAGAAGCCAATTGTGTGACTGTAGACACACCCTATCACACACACACAGACAAACAGCTGTAGATATATAGAAGACTTGTAAAAAAAAAATCTGTCTCTGCACAAAAAAATAAAAATTTTCCATGTTTACACATTTCTACAAGAAGGTCTGTAGAAGTTGTGCATGTTTGTGTAGCTCCTTGTTTAATTGGGGAGTAAAATGAAGACTCCCCCCCCCCCATTGTATTCCATGTGCAGCTCCAAATTGACAAAATCCTGGGCACAAGTTAAAAGAAGAAAATACTGATTTTTATTTAAATTCCTGGAGAAAAAGCTATAATATATATATAATGCTATAAAAGTGAAGTGTCTGTAAGTTGGCTGGTCACCCTCAGTAGTGCTTTCCATTTTTAATGGAGCTATTCCTGTACCAGAGCTTTTGATTGAAACCTGTTATCTAAGCACTCACTCACATTTTTCCCAATTTCCCGTGTCTGTAGATTCAAGTCTTATCAAGCCATATTTCTAGTTTCAACTAGATATCCTGTGAAAATTTATAGAAAACCTTCAGTGAGACATTTATATGCCTACATCATTTTGTTTAAACAAACGTTTTGCAAAGGTAAAAAATACAGATACATATAGTTCACTTACTACTTTTCTATTTGAAAGTTTGTTATCAGGTTGAAATTAGAGATGATATAGATTGTGTAAGACTATAAAAACACAGGAAATTTGGGGGAAATGTGGGCGGGTTCTTAGATATCAGTCTTGAATAACTCCTGCAGGTTGTTCTCGTTCTGTGGGCAGGTGAGAGCAGGATTAATAACAGGTTCCTTTGTCAGTGAAACCAGTTTTTACTGTAAGCAATGAGAGGAATTAATCACTATGACACTTTAATGTTTGCAATTAATTTTTTCCAGTGAATTTAGTCACATTTAATAGAATAACAAACCTTGCAGGTGAAGCAACACCCACTTCTTGTTAAATTCTTGATAAAGATATTAATCAGAACCAGGTACAGGTATTGACATGAAGTTACTTCTATAGTTTGATCGAAATCATATTTATAAACGTGCAACAATTTGCAAGACTCAAGTATAAAATAAGTTCTTAAGATCAAGATTATAGTTACAGCAGTAAATATTTCTTTTTTTAAATAAACTTTATATTTACTTGTATGAAATCCAATCAAATCCAACCACGTTGCCTCAGACATTTAAATAAATTTGTTCAGATCTCTTGAGTGTCTCAAGGTGCAGTTCTAATGTCTGCATCTAAAAAGGTTCAAGTTTTAGTTTTCAATTCAATTCAAGTTTATTTGTATAGCGCTTTTTACAATAGACATTGTCTCAAAGCAGCTTTACAGAACATAAACACAGAGCAGAAGGTAAACATAATTAATGATAAAGGAATTAACGAATAATAAAAGAAATAAGAATTAACAGAATAAAAATTCTAGATTATTATTAGATGTATATAGTTCACAGTGTGTATGTATTTATTCCCCTATGAGCAAGTCTGAGGTGACTCAGGCAGCAGTGGCAAGGAAAAACTCCCTTAAATTGGTAAAGGAAGAAACCTTGAGAGGAACCAGACTCAAGGGGGAACCCATCCTCATATGGGTGACACTGGGGGTGTGATTGTAATATACAGTCAGTTAAATGTTGTATTGGTGTAAGGATCAAGGACTTCTGATCTCCTGAGTACCACAGAGTCTAACTGGAGATGTCTCAGGATTCTTAGAGTTGGCCTCGGCTCAGTAGACGTCCAAAGGCTTCGTCCCACAGAGGACGTTGGGAGCTGGTACAGTGTCTGGATGCCTCGGGATGGGTACAAAGAGAGAAGCAGTGGAAAGGGATTAACATATCTGCTGTTCATAAAAATGTGCTGGTCTGATGTACTGGTGCATGATATTATGGGATGTATTATGTGTACGCCTGACTGAAGAGGTGAGTTTTTAATCTACATTTAAACTGGGAAAGTGTGTCTGCGCCCCGAACACTATCAGGAAGACTATTCCAAAGTTTGGGAGCTAAATAAGAAAATGCTCTACCACCTTTAGTAGACTTAGATATTCTGGGAACTAGCAGAAGTCCTGTGTTTTGTGATCTCAGAGAGCGTGAAGGATTGTAACGTGTTAGAAGACTAGTTAGATACATGGGAGCTAAACCATTAAGAGCCTTGTACGTAAGTAGCAGCAGTTTGTAGTCAATTCTATACTTAACAGGTAGCCAGTGTAGAGTTGATAAAATTGGGGTTATATGGTCATACTTTCTTGTCCTAGTGAGAACTCTGGCAGCTGCATTTTGGACTAACTGTAACCTATTTATTAAAGATGCAGGACAACCACCTAGTAATGCATTACAATAGTCCAGTCTAGAGGTCATGAACGCATGAACTAGCTTCTCAGCATCAGATACAGACAGGATGTTTCTCAGCTTGGCAATGTTTCTAAGGTGGAAGAAGGCTGTTTTGGTAGTATGGGCGATATGATTTTTAAAAGACAAGTTACTGTCTAATATAACACCGAGGTCTTTCACTGTCGAGCTACTTGTAATAGTACATCCCTCTAAATGGGAGTTAAGTTAGAGTTTATGTGCACTGGTTTTTGGACCTATGAGTAGTATTTCTGTCTTATCGGAGTTTAACAATAGAAAGTTGCAGCTCATCCAGTCTTTTATCTCTCTAAGGCACTGAGTTAATTTGGACACTGTGGCTATTTCATCTGGTTTTGTTGAGATATATAACTGTGTGTCATCAGCATAACAATGGAAACTAATCCCATGTCTTCTAATAATGTTCCCTAATGGAAGCATGTATATAGAGAAAAGCAGAGGTCCTAGAACTGATCCTTGAGGGACCCCATAATTAACTGGTAGTAAACTGGAGGATTCACCATTTAATTCTACAAAATGGTATCGGTCAGACAGGTAGGATCTAAACCAGCTTAAAGCCTGACCATGAATACCTGTGTAATATTGTAAGCGATTTAGAAGGATGTTGTGATCTATAGTGTCGAATGCAGCACTAAGGTCAAGTAAAACTAATAGTGACATACAGTCTTGGTCCGAAGCTAAGAGCAAGTCGTTTGTAACTTTAACAAGTGCAGTTTCTGTGCTATGATGGGGCCTGAAACCTGACTGAAACTCTTCAAGGATGTTGCTCTCCTGTAAGAAGGAGCTCAGTTGAACAGACACAACCTTTTCAAGTATTTTAGACATAAACGGAAGGTGTGAGATAGGTCTGTAATTTGATAGTTCATTAGGGTCTAAGTTAGGTTTTTTGATGAGTGGCCTAATAACTGCCAACTTAAAAGACTTCGGGACGTAACCTAAAGATAACGAGGAGTTAATGATATTAAGAAGAGGCTCACCAGCTTTATGTAACACTTCTTTCAGTAGTTTAGTTGGGATGGGGTCTAGTGAACATGTTGAGCATGTAAAGGTTCACCAAAGAAAAAACAAACAGTAAATGTTTGATAGTTTGTTCTAAATAAAAGTCTGCAATGTTAAGCAGTAAACAGCACTGCACTAACAAACCTTTGTGTGACAGCAGGGTAACGTGTTTTCTCAGGTGGAGTTTTCTAAGGAAATTGACTGGTAAAGCATCTCATCACTACTGATGTGCAGAGATTTTTCGTATCAGTGTAGGACATGTTATTGTGCATCACGTGCAGGCCACTTTAGGATGTAGGTAGTAGCATTAGGACAAATCTGTCCTGCTCCTTAGTGAAGTCGTGGAGGTGTAGCTGTTGTTTTATGTGCAGGTCAAACAGAGTAGGAAGTTTTCTATACAGTAGCTATATCTCGTACCTCCTGGCGGGTTTCCGCACCATCCATCCATCCATCCATCCATCTTCTACCGCTTATCCGAGGCCGGGTCACAGCAGTCTAAGCATCGATGCCCATTCTTCCCTCTCCCCAGACACTTCCTCCAGCTCTTCCGGGGGAATACTGAGGCGTTCCCAGGCCAGACGAGAGACATAGTCCCTCCAGCGTGTCCTAGGTCTTCCCAGGGGCCTCCTCCCGGTTGGACATGCCCGGAACACCTCCCCAGGGAGGCGTCCAGGAGGCATCCGAAACAGATGCCCGAGCCACCTCAGCTGACTCCTCTCGATGTGGAGGAGCAGCGGCTCTACTCTGAGCTCCTCCCGAGTGACTGAGCTCCTCACCTTATCTCTAAGGGAGTGCCCAGGAAACTCATTTCGGCCGCCTGTATCCGGGATCTCGTCCTTTTGGTCATGACCCAAAGCTCTTCACAAATCAAATCACTTCACACTTCTCACATATTCGAATGCAGTTTGCTCTAGAATTTTTTTTATAGGAGTTTGTGCTCTATTTACTTTAAGTTCTCTCTCTATCAGTATCATTTCCTCTTTGTCCCTTACTTGGAAAGCTCTTTTCTTCTGCACTCAGCTCGCCAGTTACACAGGTTTTGTTGTTTGAAAAATATTATTTGACTTTTCATGTAGATGAATGAATATCTACATACCGATAAAGGAAACGTTGTTTTTAGCACATTCTAAAGCATATATCTTTCTGTTCTCCACTTATTGTACTGTAAGAATGTCCCAATTTCACTGTCCCAGAGTTTTACATGTTATTCAGTTTGTCGATTTCACAATAGAGACTTAGTTTGTGTTTAAGAAACCAAATATGTAAGATACTGTTAGATCAGGGATGTCAGATATAGAGCACAGGTTCTGTGTCCTGCATTTTTTTGCACATAACATACACTCACAAAGACCATCACAAAGACCATCACAAAAACACAAAATGAAAATGTATTTTACTTATTAAACCCAACAGATCGTGGTTAAGCAGCTTGGGACCCAACCACAACAAATGCACTGTTTTAAGAAAAGATAGATAATTTGAGGGAGTGGATGAACTGAATTAGCTAAATTAGCTTAACAAGAAGGTATGTACTATACATATGTGCTGGTAGAAAAATATAACTTATAGGAATATGTTAGGTGCTAAGCACTGACTGTTAATATCAACATTCATCACTTATCTTAACTCAGTGAATGATTATATGAATGGCCTAATGGATGTACTAGTATATTCTCATCCCTTTTTATAAAGATGAAGGTACCAGACATGGACCTTAGTGGTTCTTTCAAATAACCAGTTGACTTTTAGGCCTAATACTGCTTTTATTTCATTTGTTTAGTCTGGTTGTTTAGGGAGGTGGTATATCCCTGGGATCTGCTCCTAAAATAAAAACACTCGCTCACCATCTCCTGGTCAAAAAACTGGTATATGTGAAAAATGTTCAACATATACCATTAGATTTTGAGTGTGTAGATAAAGGATTTCTACAAGTATACATATATTGCACAAACTCAGCTTTAATTGGTTAAATAATGATGTTTTTGTGCATCTTTTGTGAGCTAAGCTAATTGTTGTTAGCTACATTATTATACTGTTTGTCAATTATGAATTTTCTGCTTTTCTGCTGTTGTAGGAGACTAAAAATGTGGCAGGACCAGCAGAGGAAGATGAAGGAATCGGCTCTTCGCCATTTTCACAGGTAAGAAGTCAACATTGAGGTTAAAAAGCTAAAATGCTAATGTAATACTTTGTAAAGCCTGCAGGTGTCACTAGACTAATGATTCAACACGTGCTGTTTTGCATATTCCTGTTCAGTTCCTGAGTATTTAGAGTTAGCTACTATTTGACTATCAAATGGTGTCACATGATGCACTTGTATTGGAAACTAATTATAGTAAAAATATGTTCCATGAGTTAAAAATGATTGATCATTGAATGCACTGATATAAGATATTTTAATATATCTGGCTGTGCCCTGCGATGGGTTGGCACTCCGTCCAGGGTGTATCCTGCCTTGATGCCCGAAGACGCTTGAGATAGGCACAGGCTCCCCGTGACCCGAGAAGTTCGGATAAGCGGTAGAAAATGAATGAATATATCTGGCTTTACTGTATCACATATAATGAATAATCTGTTAATCTGTTTGAAATTTAATTGCTAATTCAACAAAAAGATAAAGAAAACAGCCAGAAAGAAAGGTTTTTTTTTTCTCATGAAAAGCATTGATTTTGTCTGTTACTTCTGCATTTTGGTCTGAAACTTAAGGATCATTTCCAATGAAGCCAATTTGGAAAAGAAAAGCCAGATGAGCACAACTACCCACCATCACCTTCCTGTTCCTGTTGTGTTGCTTTTGATGATCATTCATCTAATGGTGGATTAAAAAATAAGTGATGACATTTTTTATATATTTTCTGCTATTTACATTTACATATGGTGCTAATTACATTATTATGTACTATTAGACACCAGAAACAGTGGTGTTCATGTATACAACTGGTAGATGTTAGTAAAATACAGAAATCGTGCAACAACCAACCTGCAGGATGATGCATTGGAAACGCTTTGCAACTTTGGCTTGCTACAGAGAACAGGCCTTCAGTCCTGACACCGGGGACCAGGAGAGGGGATGCCAAAAGCGGTGTTCGAGTAAGCGGAAGTGCGGAAAGCAGGCGGGTGTCCATGCTAGGCTAAAAACATATCCAAGCTGACCATTCAAATTTCCAATGTTTGCTCCTTGGACAATAAACTGGACTACATCCGACTAGAATGCACTATCTCAAATCTTTGCAACAAGAGGGGAAAACATGCTGGATCATGTTTACACAAATATGCCTGGTGCGTATCATGTGGAACCCTGCCCCCACCTCTGCTACTCAGGCCACATCTCTTTTATGCTAATTCTAGCATACAGACCACTCGTTAGACACTCTAAACCGGTTCTGAAGCAGGTGAAAATCTGGCCAGCAGGAGCCACCTCTTCTATTCAGGACTGCTTTGAGTGCACTGACTGGAACATCTTCAGGAAGGCTGCAACCATCGGTGACTCCGTCAGCTTGGAGGAGTACACGGCATCAGTGACCAGCTACATCGGCAAGTCCATTGATGACGTGATTGACTCCAAGACCATCAACACACGCTCCAACCAGAAGCCGTGGATGACTTCTAAAGTACGTGCGCTGCTGAGGACTATAGAAACCTAGCCTTCAGAACAGGGGACACGGCAGCCCTAAGAACAGCAAGGTCCAAACTTTCCTGAGCCTTTAGAGAAGCAAAGCACGCACATGACCAGATAATCCACAGCCACTTCCAGGACACAAGGTGCATGTGGCAGGGCATACAGTTGATCACAATCAAGACAGTTTCACCTGCCTGTAATAGCGAAGCCTCCCCCCCAGATGTGCTGAATGACTTCTACACTCGGTTTGAGATGCAGGAACATCATTCCTCCTCCCAATGATCAGGTACATAAAAGGCTGCTGGACCAGACAACATTCCTGACAGGGTGCTCAGGGAATGTGCAGAACAGCTAGCGGATGTCTTCACTGACATCTTCAACATTTCAATGAGCGATGCTGTTGCTTCTATGTGCCTCAAGACAACCACCATTGTCCCCGTCCCAAAGAAGTCTACAGTGTCCTGCCTCAATGACTGTCATCCCGTCACACTCACACCCATCGTTATGAGGTGCTTCAAGAAGCTCGTCCTGAGGCACATCAAGACCCAGTTACCACCCTCACTGTCTGGTTTGGGAACTACACCATCACAGATTACAAGACCCTGCAGTGGATAGTGAGGACAGCTGAGAAGATCATTGGAGTCTCTCTTCCCTCTATCATGGACATTTACACCACATGCTGCATCCACAAAGCCAACAGCATTGTGGATGACCCCTCACGCACACTCTTCAGCCTCCTGCCATCTGGAAAAAGGTACCAAAGCATTTGGGCCCTCAAGACCAGACTGAGTAACAGTTTTTTTCTACAAGCCATCAGACATCTTGATAACTGAACTGAACTGTACAGACCTACACCAAATACACACTCTCTAAATCAATTCGATTCAAATTTAATTGTATAGCGCTTTTTACAATTGATGATGACTCAAAGCAGTTTTACAGAACATAAACATATGACAAAAGGTTAAAATAAAGAATAATATAAAGATTAATATAATACAAATTTCAAGTTTAATATTGGATATATTTAAATGTGTTTGTATTTATATTTAAATGTGTTGTTGTCCTCAAAGACCACATGGAGTTGGAATCTCCTCTTTAGTATATCACAGTGCAACTGGAGCTGGTAAATCTCTAGATGTTTCAGGATCCTCACAGAGTCTGCCTCATCTCGGTGGAGGTCCAAAATCTTATGGCACTGAAGGCAATCTGAATTTATGGCTCGGGATGGGTAGAAAGAGAGAAGCAGTGGAGTGGGATTAATGTACAGTAGCTGCTGTTCATAGTATTAGAAAGAAATAGATGATAATGTGCATTTGGTCAGATGTATTAGAGCACAAGATTATGGGAAGTATTATGTGTACACCTGACTAAAGAGAGAAGTTTTTAATCTACATTTAAACTTGGAAAGTGTGTCTGAGCACCGAACACTATCAGGAAGATTATTCCAAGGTTTGGGAGCTAAATACAAAAACGCTCTACCGCCTTTAGTAGATTTTGTTATTCTGGGAACTACCAGAAGTCCTGAGTTTTGTGATCTCAGGGAGCGTGAATGATTGTAACGTGTTAGAAGACTAGTTAGATATGTTGGAGCTAAACCATTAAGAGCCTTGTACATAGCAGCAGTTTGTAATCAATTCTAAGCTTAACAGATAGCCAGTGTAGAGATGATAAAATTGGGGTTATATGATCATATTTTCTTGTCCTGGTAAGAACTCTTGCAGCTGCATTTTGGACTAACAATACATTACAATAATTATTATGTAATTATTAATTGTAATTACATGCATTACAATAGTCCAGTCTAGAGGTCATGAATGAATGATCGACATTCTCAGCATCAGATAAGGATAGGATGTTTCTTAGCTTGCCAATATTTCTAAGGTGGAAGAAGACTATCTTTGTAATATGGGTAATTAAAATGGAAGTTTAAGTGTGAGAGCCTATGTGTACTGGTTTTTGGACCGATAATTAGTATTTCTGTCTTATCAAAATTTAACAACATTATATATATATATATATATATATATATATATATATTGAACATATAGTATTTACACTGGTTTGTGCTGTTTTTGTGTATTATCTTTTGTGTAATGTCTTGTATTTTTCAGAACTAGCAAACATTCACTTATCTGTAAACAGCTATACTACTTTCACTATATCTCGTGTAGACTGACAGGCTGATAAACCTGCTTGGAAGATTTCATCACTGTATTTAAGACAAACTGCTTCAAGGCATTATTTTCAGAAGCCGGGGACGGAAGCCACCAGAGCACCCCCTTTAAAAAAAAAAAACAATGAGCATTTCTCAAACACGAGTCACTCCCTTAGCCTGCATATATAGCACATTGGTAAGGACGCTGTCCAGGCTGCATTTGATATAATAGCTTCACAAAACACACAGCAATACTATTAAAGGAAACAGGTACAAAAAATAGCAGGTAAGATATTTAGCTTGGGCCCATTTTTCTTTTGTCCTGTTTATTGTATGCCTTGTCATTTTAGACAGATTTTTTTTGTTTATGGTTGAGAGTCGTTTGCTTGTTTTTTTTTTTTTTATTTTAAGCTAACCTCTTACTCTGACAAGGACAATGATGTAGTTTGTATATTGTGTACATCTTGGTTTTTAAATTAATGTTGTATTGGAAGGGTTTATTTTGGCTATTTTTTGAATGCCTGACTCAATAACAGAATAGCTACAAGAAGCTCAGCTAATGGCTAGTGGTTGGTATCAACAGAGACAGATTTACAGCCTAAGATTTAAGACTCAAGATTCAGCCGAAGTATCTTGTGTGAATGTGAAGTGAAACCTTTGCTTTGCATGCAAATTGTTTCCATGAAGCATTAAAATGGCTGCAATATTTACTATTGATTCGAGCATATTAAAGCTATATTGGTCATGCTGAGTTTTTTTAACTGAAAACAATCTCTAGCATTTTGACTTTTTTAACGCTACAGTGCTTTCCTGGGGTTGCTTAGAATATGATATAATGTGATTCATATAATATGAATGTTTATGGTACACGTGAGATGCGTATTTTGTTAAAATTCCAATATTTATCATGGAAAACAGTTGCCCATTCTGTATAAGGAACACAATGACATTACATTCACCTTATTGCATTCTATGACTTTTCATTTGAGTTGCTTTTTTTTCTAGGCTAGATAAACCAAAACTAGCGACCACTTTGCATCAATGGCAGACAAGGGGCAAATCAAACAGACAGCAGCCATAGTGCTGGGTTGCTTGGAGAGTGTGTCTTCATTTGCCGCCACCTTCAACCCTCTGTTTGGCATCATCACCACACTGGTTGGTGCAGCGAGGAAAGGCCTGGTGGATGATGACACAAGCAAGCTGGACAAGGACTTCCAGCAAATTCATGAGAAGTTGGAGGGCATCTCTGAGCAGAACAAGCAGCTGCTGGACCAGATCCACACTGCTGAGATTACCATAAACTATGGTAATTTGGAAAAGAACATCGAGCACCAGTATCGAAGCTTCAAGAACATGGTGGAAAACATCAGGGAAGTCCCTGAAAAAAGTGAGCATTATAGAGAGGAATTCAAGAAAATCTATAGAAAACAAAAAGGCCACCAGAATTTGAACAGGTACTATGATGCCATCATGGAAGACGGGGGACCTTTTGGGAAGCCGCTACTGAAATTTTATCTAGAGCATTTCAAGAAGAACAAGAAGGATTTGGAGACAACATGCTCTCATCTGGCCTACATCTTCCACATCGGCCTCATAGCACTGATGGCCTACTATGTGGTTACTGAGGATAATGAGGATGAGTTCAGGGATGAATGGGGCCAAAAGGTCTTTAACATTCAGACCAAGATGCAAGAAGTCCTGAATGAGTGTAACTAGAAGAAGTGGTTCCAAATTCACTGAAATTTTGTTAAACCACAGCTGTCTTAGTTTCTTCTGCATGTGAGAACACATTTTTTTTTCTTCCTGAATTGCTTTTGTATGTTTATTAGATTAGCACTTACAGATTTCAATCTTTTTTCATATCCTTATATGGCTGTATATATCAGAAACTTTTGCTGGATATACAGTAAAGTTGTAGACATATTTGTGTATTATGATCAGTGTTATTCATTTTGGCATTTTGGAATCATGGGCTATAATGTCTCAGAGCTTAATTTGACTGACTATTAGCTTGGAAAAGGGAGCATTGTATAGTCACATACTTTTTTTATCAGACATTGAAATATTAAAAAAAATAGATATCAGTTTAAATCAGATTAAATAATTTTATTAGTATGGTTATAATGGGTCAAAAAGTCCCAGTATATCTTTTAAAGAACTTGCTCCATGAGTTGAGCTCAGTCCATGTCACTCAACTCTTTTCATGAATAACCACCACCACAGCACAATATGCAAATTAGCATGATTTGCAGCAGCCGACTAGTGACATCTACAGTCTTTACGAAGAATTACATGGATACACTTGCACAGATATCTATCTTCCCACATAAAAGACCCAAAAATACTGTCTTGCACATTTGTCCTCATGTTATGTGTGTATGTTATATGTTAAGATCCTACACAAATATCTCATAATTCTCAGGCTAATCCCCTCTTTACTCACTCAGTGAGGTTTCCTGGAAGTCTTCCTCTAGTCACAGTTGGTACTATGATGCCATCATGGAAGACCAAGGTCCTTTTGGGAGGCCGCTACTGATATTTTATCTAGAGCACTAAAAGAAAAAGGCAAAATGCTCTCATCTGGCTTACATCTTCCACATCGCCCTCATAGCACTGATGGCCTACTATGTGGTCACTGAGGATGATGAGGATGAGTGCAGGGATGAATGGGGCCAAAAGGTTTTTAAAATTCAGACCAAGATGCAAGAAGACCTGGAAGAGTGTAACTAGAAGAAGTGATTCCAAATTCACTGAATTTTTGTTAAACCACAGCTGTCTAAGTTTCTTCTGCATGTGAGAACACAATTGTTCTTTTCTTCCTGAATTGATTTTGTATGTTTATTAGATTAGCACTTAAAGATTTCAATCTTCTCCTAATAATTTCCTCAAGAGTCTTCTTAAAGATGGTAAGTTTCGGTGACAACCTCATTGAAGTCTTCATTTCTGACAATCTGTGGTAAAGAATACAAATATTGTTTCTTGATCTGAGTTTCTGCTTTAAGCAATAAATTAATCCTAATATAATGTAATTATATATAATTAGTAAAAAATATTGTAAATATATACAGAAAAAGCATATATTATAAGATTTATTTATTTATTTATTTATTTGCATTTCTAAGCTTATAATAGGTATAATGGTATAAAGGTCAAGTGTCTGTAGCATACACCATTAAGAGGCATGAAGAAACAGGGAAGAATGTTGAATGGAAAAGAACTGGTAGACCTCAATCAACAACAAAATCAGGGAAGTTTATAAGAGTCTCCAGCCTACGTAAAAGAAAGCTAAGTGCACCAGAAATCACAGCACAGCTTAATAAACTAAAGCTGAGCCAGTGTCAACAGTCCAGAGGAGACTTCAGGAAGCTGGATCGATGGGGCGTGTGGCTGCTGCGACCAAACAAGGTCAAAAGGATTCTTTGGGAAAAGGAATCAGAAAAATTGGATTGTTGCTGTCTGTAGAAATGTCTTGTGGTCTGATGAATCAACGTTTGATTTTTTTGGTTCTAAACAGAACCAGAATTTTTTTGTGCATCTCCGGAACTGGTGCGAAGATGATGCCAGACTGTGTCGCACCAACTGTCATGCATGGAGGCAGACGTGTTATAGTGTGGGGTGTTTTGTGGGCTATAGAGTTAGTGACCTATACAGGGTGACCAAATACTCAATAAAGAGGGTTACCATAGTATTCTCTAGAGACATGCCATGCCATTCAGTTAACTAAACTAATACGATATTTTAATCAGCATAGAATAGTGAGTAGAGATAAAACCTTTTGACAAACAGTCCAACAGGCTGGAAGTGAAGTTCTTCTCCCTCCCCCACTTCATGTGCTTACATGTTCAGGATTTTCTGAATTCACCAGTAATTCGAGGTAAGGTAAGATAGGTTTCTTAGGAAGCCAATTTTGTGACTGTAGACACACCCTAACACACACACACACGGACAAACAGCTGTAGATATGTAGAAGGCTTTCTTCTTATTTGTTTTTCCTCTGTACTTGTTTTTGTACTTGACAAGGTCAGACCCAGCACACACCTACCTTAAAGCACCTGTCACACCCTGCTCTGCTCTGTACTACAGTAACTCACAGCTCCCTCCAAGCCTTAAGCACTGTTTGATTGAACCCACCATGTGTCAGGGTACAAGGAAGCCATGGATCAAGGCTCTTCTCTGCATCAGTTCCTGTCTTCAAGTGAAGAATAAAAAATCTGTACACAAAGCACAAAAAAATTAAATATTACTTTCTTACTATACAAACAGCAGCAACAAGGTTTTAGACTGTATTTTGTTCATGTTCACACAATCCTACAAGAAGGTCTGTAGAAGTTGTGAGGACGTGGTAGCTTAGCACTTAAGACATTGGACTTCTGAACAGAAGAACTGCAGGTCCACCAAGCTGCCACTGCTGGGCCCCTGAGCAAGGCCCTTAACAGTCAATTGCTCAATTGTATAAATTTAAATAAATTGTGAGTCACTCTGGATAAATGTTTCTGCTAAATGCCAGAAATGTAAATGTTGTGCATGTTTGTAGCTCCTTGAGTAATATTTTTTCTCTTTTGTATTTCATGTGTAGCTCCAAATCAACAAAATCCTGGGAAGAGGTTAAAAAAAGAAAATACTGATTTTAATGTAAATTCCTGGAGGAAAAGCTGAAAGATCTCAAGAGTGAGAGGGATTTTCTCAAGAGTCTTCTTAAAGATGGTAAGTGTCTGTGACGACCTCATTGAATTCTTCATTTTTGACAATCTGTGGTATTAAATACAAATTTTAGTTCCCTGATCTGAGTTTCTGTCTTTAGCATATATATATATATTTGTGTTTGTGTTTGGGGGTATATATGCATATATGTTTGTGTGTGTGTCATTGCACATGGGTACAAGGCAACAAAGTGTATTGTGTATTTAAGAAGTTTGTATCTTTTTACACTCTCTCTCTCTCTCTCTCTCTCTATATATATATATATATATATATATATATATATATATATATATATATATATATATATATATATGTATATATGTATATATATGTGTGTGTGTGTGTGTGTGTGTGTGTGTGTGTGTGTGTGTGTGTGTGTGTGTGGGTATGTGTGTATTTGAAAGCTGTTCCTTGGACCACAGGCACCTAAACCTGATGGTAAACAGTGTTTATGAGCTGGATGACCGGTGATGATGCTGTAAGCTTTTTTGTAGTACGTGGGGTCCCAGTAATGAGTTGGCCGGTCACATTCAATAGTGCTTTCCATAATGGAGCTATTCTTGTACCAGAGCTTTTGTTTCAAGCCTGTTTTGTAAACACTCACTCACATTTCCCCCATTTCCTGTGTCTGTGGATTCAAATCTTATCAATCCATATTTCTAGTTTCAACTAGATATCCTGTGAAAATTTATAGAAAACCTTCAGTGAGACATTTATATGCCTACATCATTTTGTTTAAACAAACGTTTTGCAAAGGTAAAAAATACAGATACATATAGTTCACTTACTACTTTTCTATTTGAAAGTTTGTTATCAGGTTGAAATTAGAGATGATATAGATTGTGTAAGACTATAAAAACACAGGAAATTTGGGGGAAATGTGGGCGGGTGCTTAGATATCAGTCTTGAATAACTCCTGCAGGTTGTTCTCGTTCTGTGGGCAGGTGAGAGCAGGATTAATAACAGGTTCCTTTGTCAGTGAAACCAGTTTTTACTGTAAGCAATGAGAGGAATTAATCACTATGACACTTTAATGTTTGCAATTAATTTTTTCCAGTGAATTTAGTCACATTTAATAGAATAACAAACCTTGCAGGTGAAGCAACACCCACTTCTTGTTAAATTCTTGATAAAGATATTAATCAGAACCAGGTACAGGTATTGACATGAAGTTACTTCTATAGTTTGATCGAAATCATATTTATAAACGTGCAACAATTTGCAAGACTCAAGTATAAAATAAGTTCTTAAGATCAAGATTATAGTTACAGCAGTAAATATTTCTTTTTTTAAATAAACTTTATATTTACTTGTATGAAATCCAATCAAATCCAACCACGTTGCCTCAGACATTTAAATAAATTTGTTCAGATCTCTTGAGTGTCTCAAGGTGCAGTTCTAATGTCTGCATCTAAAAAGGTTCAAGTTTTAGTTTTCAATTCAATTCAAGTTTATTTGTATAGCGCTTTTTACAATAGACATTGTCTCAAAGCAGCTTTACAGAACATAAACACAGAGCAGAAGGTAAACATAATTAATGATAAAGGAATTAACGAATAATAAAAGAAATAAGAATTAACAGAATAAAAATTCTAGATTATTATTAGATGTATATAGTTCACAGTGTGTATGTATTTATTCCCCTATGAGCAAGTCTGAGGTGACTCAGGCAGCAGTGGCAAGGAAAAACTCCCTTAAATTGGTAAAGGAAGAAACCTTGAGAGGAACCAGACTCAAGGGGGAACCCATCCTCATATGGGTGACACTGGGGGTGTGATTGTAATATACAGTCAGTTAAATGTTGTATTGGTGTAAGGATCAAGGACTTCTGATCTCCTGAGTACCACAGAGTCTAACTGGAGATGTCTCAGGATTCTTAGAGTTGGCCTCGGCTCAGTAGACGTCCAAAGGCTTCGTCCCACAGAGGACGTTGGGAGCTGGTACAGTGTCTGGATGCCTCGGGATGGGTACAAAGAGAGAAGCAGTGGAAAGGGATTAACATATCTGCTGTTCATAAAAATGTGCTGGTCTGATGTACTGGTGCATGATATTATGGGATGTATTATGTGTACGCCTGACTGAAGAGGTGAGTTTTTAATCTACATTTAAACTGGGAAAGTGTGTCTGCGCCCCGAACACTATCAGGAAGACTATTCCAAAGTTTGGGAGCTAAATAAGAAAATGCTCTACCACCTTTAGTAGACTTAGATATTCTGGGAACTAGCAGAAGTCCTGTGTTTTGTGATCTCAGAGAGCGTGAAGGATTGTAACGTGTTAGAAGACTAGTTAGATACATGGGAGCTAAACCATTAAGAGCCTTGTACGTAAGTAGCAGCAGTTTGTAGTCAATTCTATACTTAACAGGTAGCCAGTGTAGAGTTGATAAAATTGGGGTTATATGGTCATACTTTCTTGTCCTAGTGAGAACTCTGGCAGCTGCATTTTGGACTAACTGTAACCTATTTATTAAAGATGCAGGACAACCACCTAGTAATGCATTACAATAGTCCAGTCTAGAGGTCATGAACGCATGAACTAGCTTCTCAGCATCAGATACAGACAGGATGTTTCTCAGCTTGGCAATGTTTCTAAGGTGGAAGAAGGCTGTTTTGGTAGTATGGGCGATATGATTTTTAAAAGACAAGTTACTGTCTAATATAACACCGAGGTCTTTCACTGTCGAGCTACTTGTAATAGTACATCCCTCTAAATGGGAGTTAAGTTAGAGTTTATGTGCACTGGTTTTTGGACCTATGAGTAGTATTTCTGTCTTATCGGAGTTTAACAATAGAAAGTTGCAGCTCATCCAGTCTTTTATCTCTCTAAGGCACTGAGTTAATTTGGACACTGTGGCTATTTCATCTGGTTTTGTTGAGATATATAACTGTGTGTCATCAGCATAACAATGGAAACTAATCCCATGTCTTCTAATAATGTTCCCTAATGGAAGCATGTATATAGAGAAAAGCAGAGGTCCTAGAACTGATCCTTGAGGGACCCCATAATTAACTGGTAGTAAACTGGAGGATTCACCATTTAATTCTACAAAATGGTATCGGTCAGACAGGTAGGATCTAAACCAGCTTAAAGCCTGACCATGAATACCTGTGTAATATTGTAAGCGATTTAGAAGGATGTTGTGATCTATAGTGTCGAATGCAGCACTAAGGTCAAGTAAAACTAATAGTGACATACAGTCTTGGTCCGAAGCTAAGAGCAAGTCGTTTGTAACTTTAACAAGTGCAGTTTCTGTGCTATGATGGGGCCTGAAACCTGACTGAAACTCTTCAAGGATGTTGCTCTCCTGTAAGAAGGAGCTCAGTTGAACAGACACAACCTTTTCAAGTATTTTAGACATAAACGGAAGGTGTGAGATAGGTCTGTAATTTGATAGTTCATTAGGGTCTAAGTTAGGTTTTTTGATGAGTGGCCTAATAACTGCCAACTTAAAAGACTTCGGGACGTAACCTAAAGATAACGAGGAGTTAATGATATTAAGAAGAGGCTCACCAGCTTTATGTAACACTTCTTTCAGTAGTTTAGTTGGGATGGGGTCTAGTGAACATGTTGAGCATGTAAAGGTTCACCAAAGAAAAAACAAACAGTAAATGTTTGATAGTTTGTTCTAAATAAAAGTCTGCAATGTTAAGCAGTAAACAGCACTGCACTAACAAACCTTTGTGTGACAGCAGGGTAACGTGTTTTCTCAGGTGGAGTTTTCTAAGGAAATTGACTGGTAAAGCATCTCATCACTACTGATGTGCAGAGATTTTTCGTATCAGTGTAGGACATGTTATTGTGCATCACGTGCAGGCCACTTTAGGATGTAGGTAGTAGCATTAGGACAAATCTGTCCTGCTCCTTAGTGAAGTCGTGGAGGTGTAGCTGTTGTTTTATGTGCAGGTCAAACAGAGTAGGAAGTTTTCTATACAGTAGCTATATCTCGTACCTCCTGGCGGGTTTCCGCACCATCCATCCATCCATCCATCCATCTTCTACCGCTTATCCGAGGCCGGGTCACAGCAGTCTAAGCATCGATGCCCATTCTTCCCTCTCCCCAGACACTTCCTCCAGCTCTTCCGGGGGAATACTGAGGCGTTCCCAGGCCAGACGAGAGACATAGTCCCTCCAGCGTGTCCTAGGTCTTCCCAGGGGCCTCCTCCCGGTTGGACATGCCCGGAACACCTCCCCAGGGAGGCGTCCAGGAGGCATCCGAAACAGATGCCCGAGCCACCTCAGCTGACTCCTCTCGATGTGGAGGAGCAGCGGCTCTACTCTGAGCTCCTCCCGAGTGACTGAGCTCCTCACCTTATCTCTAAGGGAGTGCCCAGGAAACTCATTTCGGCCGCCTGTATCCGGGATCTCGTCCTTTTGGTCATGACCCAAAGCTCTTCACAAATCAAATCACTTCACACTTCTCACATATTCGAATGCAGTTTGCTCTAGAATTTTTTTTATAGGAGTTTGTGCTCTATTTACTTTAAGTTCTCTCTCTATCAGTATCATTTCCTCTTTGTCCCTTACTTGGAAAGCTCTTTTCTTCTGCACTCAGCTCGCCAGTTACACAGGTTTTGTTGTTTGAAAAATATTATTTGACTTTTCATGTAGATGAATGAATATCTACATACCGATAAAGGAAACGTTGTTTTTAGCACATTCTAAAGCATATATCTTTCTGTTCTCCACTTATTGTACTGTAAGAATGTCCCAATTTCACTGTCCCAGAGTTTTACATGTTATTCAGTTTGTCGATTTCACAATAGAGACTTAGTTTGTGTTTAAGAAACCAAATATGTAAGATACTGTTAGATCAGGGATGTCAGATATAGAGCACAGGTTCTGTGTCCTGCATTTTTTTGCACATAACATACACTCACAAAGACCATCACAAAGACCATCACAAAAACACAAAATGAAAATGTATTTTACTTATTAAACCCAACAGATCGTGGTTAAGCAGCTTGGGACCCAACCACAACAAATGCACTGTTTTAAGAAAAGATAGATAATTTGAGGGAGTGGATGAACTGAATTAGCTAAATTAGCTTAACAAGAAGGTATGTACTATACATATGTGCTGGTAGAAAAATATAACTTATAGGAATATGTTAGGTGCTAAGCACTGACTGTTAATATCAACATTCATCACTTATCTTAACTCAGTGAATGATTATATGAATGGCCTAATGGATGTACTAGTATATTCTCATCCCTTTTTATAAAGATGAAGGTACCAGACATGGACCTTAGTGGTTCTTTCAAATAACCAGTTGACTTTTAGGCCTAATACTGCTTTTATTTCATTTGTTTAGTCTGGTTGTTTAGGGAGGTGGTATATCCCTGGGATCTGCTCCTAAAATAAAAACACTCGCTCACCATCTCCTGGTCAAAAAACTGGTATATGTGAAAAATGTTCAACATATACCATTAGATTTTGAGTGTGTAGATAAAGGATTTCTACAAGTATACATATATTGCACAAACTCAGCTTTAATTGGTTAAATAATGATGTTTTTGTGCATCTTTTGTGAGCTAAGCTAATTGTTGTTAGCTACATTATTATACTGTTTGTCAATTATGAATTTTCTGCTTTTCTGCTGTTGTAGGAGACTAAAAATGTGGCAGGACCAGCAGAGGAAGATGAAGGAATCGGCTCTTCACCATTTTCACAGGTAAGAAGTCAACATTGAGGTTAAAAAGCTAAAATGCTAATGTAATACTTTGTAAAGCCTGCAGGTGTCACTAGACTAATGATTCAACACGTGCTGTTTTGCATATTCCTGTTCAGTTCCTGAGTATTTAGAGTTAGCTACTATTTGACTATCAAATGGTGTCACATGATGCACTTGTATTGGAAACTAATTATAGTAAAAATATGTTCCATGAGTTAAAAATGATTGATCATTGAATGCACTGATATAAGATATTTTAATATATCTGGCTGTGCCCTGCGATGGGTTGGCACTCCGTCCAGGGTGTATCCTGCCTTGATGCCCGAAGACGCTTGAGATAGGCACAGGCTCCCCGTGACCCGAGAAGTTCGGATAAGCGGTAGAAAATGAATGAATATATCTGGCTTTACTGTATCACATATAATGAATAATCTGTTAATCTGTTTGAAATTTAATTGCTAATTCAACAAAAAGATAAAGAAAACAGCCAGAAAGAAAGGTTTTTTTTTTCTCATGAAAAGCATTGATTTTGTCTGTTACTTCTGCATTTTGGTCTGAAACTTAAGGATCATTTCCAATGAAGCCAATTTGGAAAAGAAAAGCCAGATGAGCACAACTACCCACCATCACCTTCCTGTTCCTGTTGTGTTGCTTTTGATGATCATTCATCTAATGGTGGATTAAAAAATAAGTGATGACATTTTTTATATATTTTCTGCTATTTACATTTACATATGGTGCTAATTACATTATTATGTACTATTAGACACCAGAAACAGTGGTGTTCATGTATACAACTGGTAGATGTTAGTAAAATACAGAAATCGTGCAACAACCAACCTGCAGGATGATGCATTGGAAACGCTTTGCAACTTTGGCTTGCTACAGAGAACAGGCCTTCAGTCCTGACACCGGGGACCAGGAGAGGGGATGCCAAAAGCGGTGTTCGAGTAAGCGGAAGTGCGGAAAGCAGGCGGGTGTCCATGCTAGGCTAAAAACATATCCAAGCTGACCATTCAAATTTCCAATGTTTGCTCCTTGGACAATAAACTGGACTACATCCGACTAGAATGCACTATCTCAAATCTTTGCAACAAGAGGGGAAAACATGCTGGATCATGTTTACACAAATATGCCTGGTGCGTATCATGTGGAACCCTGCCCCCACCTCTGCTACTCAGGCCACATCTCTTTTATGCTAATTCTAGCATACAGACCACTCGTTAGACACTCTAAACCGGTTCTGAAGCAGGTGAAAATCTGGCCAGCAGGAGCCACCTCTTCTATTCAGGACTGCTTTGAGTGCACTGACTGGAACATCTTCAGGAAGGCTGCAACCATCGGTGACTCCGTCAGCTTGGAGGAGTACACGGCATCAGTGACCAGCTACATCGGCAAGTCCATTGATGACGTGATTGACTCCAAGACCATCAACACACGCTCCAACCAGAAGCCGTGGATGACTTCTAAAGTACGTGCGCTGCTGAGGACTATAGAAACCTAGCCTTCAGAACAGGGGACACGGCAGCCCTAAGAACAGCAAGGTCCAAACTTTCCTGAGCCTTTAGAGAAGCAAAGCACGCACATGACCAGATAATCCACAGCCACTTCCAGGACACAAGGTGCATGTGGCAGGGCATACAGTTGATCACAATCAAGACAGTTTCACCTGCCTGTAATAGCGAAGCCTCCCCCCCAGATGTGCTGAATGACTTCTACACTCGGTTTGAGATGCAGGAACATCATTCCTCCTCCCAATGATCAGGTACATAAAAGGCTGCTGGACCAGACAACATTCCTGACAGGGTGCTCAGGGAATGTGCAGAACAGCTAGCGGATGTCTTCACTGACATCTTCAACATTTCAATGAGCGATGCTGTTGCTTCTATGTGCCTCAAGACAACCACCATTGTCCCCGTCCCAAAGAAGTCTACAGTGTCCTGCCTCAATGACTGTCATCCCGTCACACTCACACCCATCGTTATGAGGTGCTTCAAGAAGCTCGTCCTGAGGCACATCAAGACCCAGTTACCACCCTCACTGTCTGGTTTGGGAACTACACCATCACAGATTACAAGACCCTGCAGTGGATAGTGAGGACAGCTGAGAAGATCATTGGAGTCTCTCTTCCCTCTATCATGGACATTTACACCACATGCTGCATCCACAAAGCCAACAGCATTGTGGATGACCCCTCACGCACACTCTTCAGCCTCCTGCCATCTGGAAAAAGGTACCAAAGCATTTGGGCCCTCAAGACCAGACTGAGTAACAGTTTTTTTCTACAAGCCATCAGACATCTTGATAACTGAACTGAACTGTACAGACCTACACCAAATACACACTCTCTAAATCAATTCGATTCAAATTTAATTGTATAGCGCTTTTTACAATTGATGATGACTCAAAGCAGTTTTACAGAACATAAACATATGACAAAAGGTTAAAATAAAGAATAATATAAAGATTAATATAATACAAATTTCAAGTTTAATATTGGATATATTTAAATGTGTTTGTATTTATATTTAAATGTGTTGTTGTCCTCAAAGACCACATGGAGTTGGAATCTCCTCTTTAGTATATCACAGTGCAACTGGAGCTGGTAAATCTCTAGATGTTTCAGGATCCTCACAGAGTCTGCCTCATCTCGGTGGAGGTCCAAAATCTTATGGCACTGAAGGCAATCTGAATTTATGGCTCGGGATGGGTAGAAAGAGAGAAGCAGTGGAGTGGGATTAATGTACAGTAGCTGCTGTTCATAGTATTAGAAAGAAATAGATGATAATGTGCATTTGGTCAGATGTATTAGAGCACAAGATTATGGGAAGTATTATGTGTACACCTGACTAAAGAGAGAAGTTTTTAATCTACATTTAAACTTGGAAAGTGTGTCTGAGCACCGAACACTATCAGGAAGATTATTCCAAGGTTTGGGAGCTAAATACAAAAACGCTCTACCGCCTTTAGTAGATTTTGTTATTCTGGGAACTACCAGAAGTCCTGAGTTTTGTGATCTCAGGGAGCGTGAATGATTGTAACGTGTTAGAAGACTAGTTAGATATGTTGGAGCTAAACCATTAAGAGCCTTGTACATAGCAGCAGTTTGTAATCAATTCTAAGCTTAACAGATAGCCAGTGTAGAGATGATAAAATTGGGGTTATATGATCATATTTTCTTGTCCTGGTAAGAACTCTTGCAGCTGCATTTTGGACTAACAATACATTACAATAATTATTATGTAATTATTAATTGTAATTACATGCATTACAATAGTCCAGTCTAGAGGTCATGAATGAATGATCGACATTCTCAGCATCAGATAAGGATAGGATGTTTCTTAGCTTGCCAATATTTCTAAGGTGGAAGAAGACTATCTTTGTAATATGGGTAATTAAAATGGAAGTTTAAGTGTGAGAGCCTATGTGTACTGGTTTTTGGACCGATAATTAGTATTTCTGTCTTATCAAAATTTAACAACATTATATATATATATATATATATATATATATATATATATATATATATTGAACATATAGTATTTACACTGGTTTGTGCTGTTTTTGTGTATTATCTTTTGTGTAATGTCTTGTATTTTTCAGAACTAGCAAACATTCACTTATCTGTAAACAGCTATACTACTTTCACTATATCTCGTGTAGACTGACAGGCTGATAAACCTGCTTGGAAGATTTCATCACTGTATTTAAGACAAACTGCTTCAAGGCATTATTTTCAGAAGCCGGGGACGGAAGCCACCAGAGCACCCCCTTTAAAAAAAAAAAACAATGAGCATTTCTCAAACACGAGTCACTCCCTTAGCCTGCATATATAGCACATTGGTAAGGACGCTGTCCAGGCTGCATTTGATATAATAGCTTCACAAAACACACAGCAATACTATTAAAGGAAACAGGTACAAAAAATAGCAGGTAAGATATTTAGCTTGGGCCCATTTTTCTTTTGTCCTGTTTATTGTATGCCTTGTCATTTTAGACAGATTTTTTTTGTTTATGGTTGAGAGTCGTTTGCTTGTTTTTTTTTTTTTTATTTTAAGCTAACCTCTTACTCTGACAAGGACAATGATGTAGTTTGTATATTGTGTACATCTTGGTTTTTAAATTAATGTTGTATTGGAAGGGTTTATTTTGGCTATTTTTTGAATGCCTGACTCAATAACAGAATAGCTACAAGAAGCTCAGCTAATGGCTAGTGGTTGGTATCAACAGAGACAGATTTACAGCCTAAGATTTAAGACTCAAGATTCAGCCGAAGTATCTTGTGTGAATGTGAAGTGAAACCTTTGCTTTGCATGCAAATTGTTTCCATGAAGCATTAAAATGGCTGCAATATTTACTATTGATTCGAGCATATTAAAGCTATATTGGTCATGCTGAGTTTTTTTAACTGAAAACAATCTCTAGCATTTTGACTTTTTTAACGCTACAGTGCTTTCCTGGGGTTGCTTAGAATATGATATAATGTGATTCATATAATATGAATGTTTATGGTACACGTGAGATGCGTATTTTGTTAAAATTCCAATATTTATCATGGAAAACAGTTGCCCATTCTGTATAAGGAACACAATGACATTACATTCACCTTATTGCATTCTATGACTTTTCATTTGAGTTGCTTTTTTTTCTAGGCTAGATAAACCAAAACTAGCGACCACTTTGCATCAATGGCAGACAAGGGGCAAATCAAACAGACAGCAGCCATAGTGCTGGGTTGCTTGGAGAGTGTGTCTTCATTTGCCGCCACCTTCAACCCTCTGTTTGGCATCATCACCACACTGGTTGGTGCAGCGAGGAAAGGCCTGGTGGATGATGACACAAGCAAGCTGGACAAGGACTTCCAGCAAATTCATGAGAAGTTGGAGGGCATCTCTGAGCAGAACAAGCAGCTGCTGGACCAGATCCACACTGCTGAGATTACCATAAACTATGGTAATTTGGAAAAGAACATCGAGCACCAGTATCGAAGCTTCAAGAACATGGTGGAAAACATCAGGGAAGTCCCTGAAAAAAGTGAGCATTATAGAGAGGAATTCAAGAAAATCTATAGAAAACAAAAAGGCCACCAGAATTTGAACAGGTACTATGATGCCATCATGGAAGACGGGGGACCTTTTGGGAAGCCGCTACTGAAATTTTATCTAGAGCATTTCAAGAAGAACAAGAAGGATTTGGAGACAACATGCTCTCATCTGGCCTACATCTTCCACATCGGCCTCATAGCACTGATGGCCTACTATGTGGTTACTGAGGATAATGAGGATGAGTTCAGGGATGAATGGGGCCAAAAGGTCTTTAACATTCAGACCAAGATGCAAGAAGTCCTGAATGAGTGTAACTAGAAGAAGTGGTTCCAAATTCACTGAAATTTTGTTAAACCACAGCTGTCTTAGTTTCTTCTGCATGTGAGAACACATTTTTTTTTCTTCCTGAATTGCTTTTGTATGTTTATTAGATTAGCACTTACAGATTTCAATCTTTTTTCATATCCTTATATGGCTGTATATATCAGAAACTTTTGCTGGATATACAGTAAAGTTGTAGACATATTTGTGTATTATGATCAGTGTTATTCATTTTGGCATTTTGGAATCATGGGCTATAATGTCTCAGAGCTTAATTTGACTGACTATTAGCTTGGAAAAGGGAGCATTGTATAGTCACATACTTTTTTTTATCAGACATTGAAATATTAAAAAAAATAGATATCAGTTTAAATCAGATTAAATAATTTTATTAGTATGGTTATAATGGGTCAAAAAGTCCCAGTATATCTTTTAAAGAACTTGCTCCATGAGTTGAGCTCAGTCCATGTCACTCAACTCTTTTCATGAATAACCACCACCACAGCACAATATGCAAATTAGCATGATTTGCAGCAGCCGACTAGTGACATCTACAGTCTTTACGAAGAATTACATGGATACACTTGCACAGATATCTATCTTCCCACATAAAAGACCCAAAAATACTGTCTTGCACATTTGTCCTCATGTTATGTGTGTATGTTATATGTTAAGATCCTACACAAATATCTCATAATTCTCAGGCTAATCCCCTCTTTACTCACTCAGTGAGGTTTCCTGGAAGTCTTCCTCTAGTCACAGTTGGTACTATGATGCCATCATGGAAGACCAAGGTCCTTTTGGGAGGCCGCTACTGATATTTTATCTAGAGCACTAAAAGAAAAAGGCAAAATGCTCTCATCTGGCTTACATCTTCCACATCGCCCTCATAGCACTGATGGCCTACTATGTGGTCACTGAGGATGATGAGGATGAGTGCAGGGATGAATGGGGCCAAAAGGTTTTTAAAATTCAGACCAAGATGCAAGAAGACCTGGAAGAGTGTAACTAGAAGAAGTGATTCCAAATTCACTGAATTTTTGTTAAACCACAGCTGTCTAAGTTTCTTCTGCATGTGAGAACACAATTGTTCTTTTCTTCCTGAATTGATTTTGTATGTTTATTAGATTAGCACTTAAAGATTTCAATCTTTTTTCATATCCTCATATGTCTGTATATATCAGAAACCTTTACCTGATATACAGTAAAGTTGTAAACATATTTGTGAATTATGATCAGCGTTATTCTTTTTGCCAGTTTATTGAATCATGGGCTATAATGTCTCAGAGCTTAATTTTACTGACTATTAGCTTGGAAAAGGGAGCATTGTATAATCACATGCTTTTTTAGCAGACATTGAAATATTTAAAAAAAAATTGATATCAGTTTAAATCAGATTAAATCAGTCCCAGGATATCTTTTAAAGGGCTTGCTCCATGAGTTGAGATCACTCCATGTCACTCAACTCTTTTCACGAATAATAACCACCACATCGCAATATGTAAATTAGCATGATTTGCAGCAGCTGACTAGTGACATCTGCAGGCTTTACGAAGAATTACATGGATTCGCTTGCACAGATTGCCATCAAATTTTGTGTCTAGGATCTTATGTCAAGATCCTACACAAATATCTCAGGCTAATCCCCGCTTTACCTGCACGGTGAGTTTTCCTTGAAGTCTTCCTCTAGTCACAGTTGAGGTTTTACTGCATTCGTTCAGTTTAAAAAAGAAATTTAAGATGATTTCTGAAATTTTCAATGATTGGGATAATTTAGGGGGATTTGCTGGTCTTTTTTGTTTGCACAGGTACAGTTATATTTTTTTATTTTGGAAGTGAAAATAAGTGAGCACAACAGCTAACAATAACTATGACTAGCAATATCTTCCTGCAAATCCATGCTGTGATACTTTATACTGATAAACCAAGTTAAAAGGAATTTACAGCTAGGAATGCTTCCACGTTGATCAAATAGGCAAGTCCAAGCAACTCTGTCATTGCATAGTGCAGGTAAATAGCAATGAAATGCCGTTTAGTATGTACCAGAAGTGTGAATAGAAAAATGTGCAAAGGAACAAGTGCAATGTGTAAATACATGTACAACAAATAATTAAACTTACAGCATGGCGTTTGTGCATTAGCACAGAGCATAGTAAGTGTAGACAATATGTCTGAAAATTTATAAATACAGTATATGCTGTGTAAATGTGTGCATTTTGTAAATTGTATGTACAACCAAGTTACCAAGAAATATATAGTGTACGTACAGTTAATATACATAAACTGAAGTGAACAATGAATAGAGGTAAGCAATTAATTTACTGCTATATCCATTTATAATTAGTAGAAAATATGTAACAGAATGTACGGAGTGGAGCAGGACTGCATGGTGATTGTACTATGGCTTTTACTATATTAAAAATATAGCATTCATGGATAGGAGGGGCCTCCCTATGTTTACCACAGCAGGTTATCCCACATAACATTGAATAAATATTTAGATCACTAGTATGAGCAAGACAATGGCAAATAAAAACTCCGTAAGCCATTTTCGTTCCATGATATAGAAATCTTAAGAAGAACCAGACTCATAAGGGACACTATCTTCTTTCTGGGAAACACTGGATAGTGAATTAATGGTTTATTAATTTTCCACGTTAAACAGTGAAACAGTACAGAATGTGTTTATTGGTCTTGAGTACAAGCATCAAAGATCATGGCATCACAATAAAAAAACAAACATAAAAAAAATAAAAATAAAAAATCTGTAGGTTGAGTACAACATTTATTAGCTATGAGCTCAGAAAGTCTAAACATTTCCTGGCATGCTGTAATTCAGTTTCAGTGAAGGAAATACATCAGTTCTGCCATGAAAGTAGCTTACTGCATATCCTGACTACACGTGACAGCAGACATGTTGAGCATGTTTTGGTATGATTGCTTTCCGAGGAACCAACAATGTTGGTAATAAATATTGTCATATCTGAAATGTTTCTTTAGAAACCGGATGTTTTTTAGTTCCCGGGTATTACCCATCCCTCTCTGAGAGTTAGAAGGAGATGGAGCCCGTCCAAAGAGGGAGTGGCACATGCAGCAAGGCTACAAATAATCCTCGAGCCAAGGCAGCTGCAAGTCATCGGTACCGCTGTGCTGAACTGGAACTCCACAGAGGGCACCTCTGCACTTTCCACCTCCTAACTGTAAGTGTTTTTCTCTGCTGATCTCTTGATGACCACTTTCTTATGGGGCTTCTTTGCTTTTTTCCTTTTTATTTGCTCATATTTTAACCCTTCTGCACACCTCGTCTGCATTCCTATGCAAATTAGGAGCACTGAGTCAAGTTGACCTTGTCTGTTTTGACTGCTTATAAAAAATGAAGTATATATGATAGCCTTTTTTTTTCACCTTTTTAATCTAACTTGTTTCCAACATATTAACATATATTTTGCAAAACATTTTGTAATATTTGGTATAATAAAAGATGTCAATTCCTTTTTATTTGCTCATATTTTAACCCTTCTGCACACCTCGTCTGCATTCCTATGCAAATTAGGAGCACTATTGTTGTTTTATTGTTTTGAGGAGTCAAAACATTTTGTAATATTGTATAATAAACTTCATTAATATGTAAAAATGCCTCATTTTCTAGTAAAAAAACAAACAAAACAGCAAATATTGTCAGCAAATAATAAAACCTATTTTTTTCCAGGCCAAACTTACTTGAATGCTTAGAAATCCAAAATTATACAATTATCACCATTCTGTGTGATCAGCCTTACATTTGTGTACATTTTGCTGTCTATTTTGCCCACCAGATGTCATCTGGTCACATCACATCTCTCACACACACACACACACACACACACACACACACACACACACACACACACACACACACATACACACACACACAGACAGAGAGGAGAGAGAAAAGAAGATATTGCCCCCAGCTGTACAAAAGCATTTAACAAGTGTGAAATCTTTTTTGGAGGCCTAATGAAATGCAATGCCCAATGCTTGTGTGTGTGCATGTGTGTACAGTAGCATCATTTCGGTAGATCATGTTTTGCCCTCTGTTAGGCAAAGGCATATCAAAAGTGTGAAATATTTACAAATATTTAGCTTTTTTTCTGGAGGCCTAATGAAATGCATTGCCCTATTTATGTGTGTGTGTGTTTGTGTGTGTGAGTGTGTGTGTTTTGGGTGCGTATGTTAGTGGACATTTTATGTGTGCATTTTTGTGTCTGTATGTATGTTCATTGCTCTGAAAAGGGCTAAAGTGTGACCTTTTGCCCCACTAAATGTTAAATTTTCTTGCAAATTTGGAACAATCCATTTTCAGGCAAATATGTGGAAGGAAACCCAAGTTATGACACAATAAACTTTCCAGCCGGGTCAGATTGACCCGAGGTCTGCAGAAGGGTTAAAATAGCAAAACACAGAATCAGTAAACAGGGCATACAAAATAGATCTTTGTACATGTCTACAATGTTGATGTATTTGCTTTTTTTTTTTTAAGTTTTGATAAGGACCTGTTCTGAAATGCCTGGATGTTGTGCTTAAGTACATATTGACTTGAATAACACAGCAAATATGAATGTGGTTTTAAATTTACAGGCAAGAGTGATATATTTTAAATATATCTAGCCCCCCTGGAAAAAAAATTATAATTAAGACATAAAAAATTCCAAAACTTAATATTTGAATTAAACAAAACATATTAAATTATACATTGTAGTGCTGGTGGTTAGTAGCCTTATTTTTCTGAGATTTAATTACACAGAATTTATGATAAATTCATTATTTTATAAAATGTCATAAAAAGACCTTACTAATGATAAAAGGCAACATTGTTGGTGCTATTAAACTGTAACACTGGATTCTATAGGAAGCTAAGATCGATTTATCGATTGAACTGAAATGAAGGATTCTGTCAGCTAGTCAGCATTCAGATTCGCCCGTTAGCCCTCAGCAGTAATCATCAGCGGCCAGTTGTTCAAAAAAAAATTGAATCTGGATCAAAATAATCCGGATTTGGAAATCCCTTTTTTTTTTCTATTCGGGATAAGGTAATCCGTCTTACTTTTACGCCGGTTTTTCAAAGCAACATTGGATTGGATCATCCTGATCCACATACACCATTTTCAAGATTACCAAATCCAGATTACCTGTGCTCTAAATGGGACAATATATCACAATGTGGGCTACCAGCTATGTAAAGAACAGGTAGAAAAGCCAACATGGGGTCACTGTAAGAGTTTTTTATTTTGAGACAAAACCCAAAAATAACAATCATCCACTTCCATTCATTATTTCTTTTATGACCCCTCATCTGAGTCATAAAAAATAAATATACATTACAGTACATTGTGGATATTTTGAAAACGTCTTAAAAAAAATAAAATGGCTAAATGTCCAATAGTTAACAAAATAAAGAATGTTCAGGGTACTTTTTCATCTGAGGAGGAGAGACCAGCATTTCCAAGCTCTGCTTTTAGGAGGCAGATCTGAATTTTTGTTTTGAAGTTTTGCTTCAATAAAAGTATAAACACTAAATGATACAAATGTACAGTATTATTTGACCCATTTTAACATTTTACTACATTTTCTTCCTGGAATCCACCTTGAAATCCTACCCCCTGTTGGGATCAGGATAATCCTGTTTTTTTGGATCAAAGTTATCCAAATCCTACTGACAAGTTTTGAACAACACAAACTGAAGGTTTGATCCAGATTAAAACTAGGATTGGATTTCGTAATCTAATCGGATTTCAGATTCCTTCTTTCCCTTTTGAACAACCCATTTTCAAGATTTGATCCAATTCGATAACCAAAATCCGATCAGCTTACCTTTGAACAACTGGCCCCAGGAAGTGTCAATGATGGCTAGGTCTAGAAACCCACTAAAAACGGCAGCTTGTTACACACTGGCCACTAGGCGCTCTGCTGAACCTTTTATATCTAGTCAAATGTAGCTCTTGTCAAACAAGGTGACAAACATTTACCTTTGCCTTTAGATTAAATCTATTCTTAGGATGTTTGATTCAAAACTGTAGTATCAAATTACTCTTATGTACCTAACTGACAGTTAAAAACATTAATATCTGTAAAGACCTTTGGCACTAGCTTGAATGAATCGTTCATTGCGAGACAGAGTTTACTTTAATTAAGCTGCAACATGTGAAAGACAAAATTACACAAAACCTGAATGGCATATTCAGGACAGGATTGTGAGGCTTGCTACTGAAACACTACAGCAAACAAGAACAATAGCAACTAACTTGCAACCACTTAACAGCTAATGTACCTGGAATGTCATGGCAACCACCTTGCAACACCCTAGCAACCAGAATATCACTACTTGCTTATTAACTACAACTGGAACGTTGCCTCGGGTTACATCAAAGAACTAGGATTTTTTTATACATAGACATATAATCATAGACCTTGGCTTTCTTTGGACAACGCACACAAACCCAACATTCCTGATAACGTACATGGCATATCCTTTATTTATTTTGGAAACACTATTACTGCTGCATTGAATTTCACATACAACTACAAATATTTGTGCATTATTCCAGATGAAGTTCATACTTGTTCTGCTATCTGCTAGCTTTTTATTTTTTTATGTGACAGATTTAATTATATTTTTTAAATGAATGTGACATTTACATAATGCTGCATTGATTATGAAATTCCTGAGAAAGTTTTTAACATGACATTTCTTATTGTGTTACAGAAAGAACGTTTGCCTCCGTTACAGTAGCCTCTTTCTTCACCTGACCTCCAATATGAGTTTTGTGACAGACTGGATCATGGAGAACAGCGACAAGATCGAAAAGGGAGTAGAGATACTAGGCAAAGGCTGTGAGATCCTTGCAGCCACTGTAGGCCAGTTCAATCCCATTCTGGAGGCAGTATTTAAGTTCTCCGCTAAGCTCCTTAGCAACCCAGAGAGCAAAGAGGCTAAGTATCTTGGTGAGCAGTTTGTGAAGGTTAACCAGAAGCTGGAAAAGATCCAGGGTGAGATTAAAAATATAGAGCTGGTGATACAGCGATCATCTGTGAACACCCAGAACTTCAAATTCCAAGCAAACATAATCAGTCAGTATGAATATTTTAAATATATTTTCACAGCCAAACCTGAGTTTAAGAAACTGAAGCGAGATGAGTTCCTCATCTACTTTGAGGAATTTGAGGGAGAAAAGAATCTTGAATGCTTATATGATGCTATCATGAAAGAGTCTATGCTGGACATTATAGTGAAAACTGAGCAGCGGAGCAGGAGGGCAGTGGAGGAATTCTGTGCTAGCCTGAAGAAGCTGTTTGTGGTTGGGATCATCTCACTGATGGGCTACGCTGCACTAAAGGATGACACTGTGGATGAGAAAATGCAGAAGAAATGGCTTGACCGCATGGAGGACGTGGAGAAGCGCATGAAGGCAGCAGTGGATGAGTGTGTGAACAACTTTGCTAAGCAAGCCAAGTCTGATATAGATGAGATGCTCCGGGGGAAGCAGAGCAGTGTCAACCCTGAGTTTACTAAATTCCTACTGGAGGCACTTGTGGAGAAGTATTACTGGGTCTCCTGGTCAGTCCGGGTGTTTAACACTGATGATTGCAAACTTGTGAAGTTTCTGTTTGGGAAGAAGCACCATATAAATGATGGAGTTGACAATTATTTTGAACATTTGTGTGGTAATAAAATAAGGGTGGTGGTGTCTTTCACTGCAGACCCTAAACCACTCGACAAGAACCAGATAAAGGATCAAATAGAGAAAGAGAAGGGTGGTGTGGAGTCTATGGCTGAGTCACTGAGCCGTAGTTTTCCCAACTGCCTTGTCCATGCCATCAATCGCTGTACAAACGTGAAGGAAGACAATAATTTTGAGCCTGAGAACTTTTATTATAATTCTCACAAAAAAGCACACATCTGTATCCACTCTGAATAATTGAATTTGGATTAAACTAAACATATTGATGTCCAAAACGAATCTATACTCACTTCTATTAATTAATGAGTTGTACAATGTTTATGATAATAAAGATTTGATTATTTACAAATGTATGATTGTTATTAGTAATGATGATGTTATGGCACTTAATTAATGAAACAAGAACGATTAAGCCTGAGGGTCAAAGCACTAAGGCTTGAGATGATCACTTTTGGTGAAGGCTTTTAAAAAGGAAAAAGGGCCTTGTGCGTTTGTATATTTTTCTCTGTGTTATATCCATGTAATAAATTGATTTGGAAAATTAATACACATTAAATCAGAGCATAATTGTAGTACAGTTTCATGCATCACTTCATGCATATATGATGCAATACTCTTCCACTTTTGTGCAAATTATAACCATCTGTATATTGTTAAGGTAACGGTAATGATTATTTTTGTGCATTTGTATTATTACTTTATCGATCCATCATTTGTTCAGGAGTAATTCATAATAAATGAGGAAAAAAATGTTTTGAATTTTATTTTGTCTCAATAATAATAATAATACATTTTATATGAGGGCACCTTTCAAACTCTCAAGGTCACCTAACATAAATACATTTAAAACACACAGCATAATATAAAACATACAAATGTGCAACAGAATAATAAGATAAGTTAAAATAATAATAATAATAATAATAATAATAATAATAATAATAATAATAATAATAATAATATATAAAGTAATAAAAGAAAATAATGGACAAGTTCAAATATAAAATACATTTCAAAACATGAGTTTTGAATCTGGATTTAAAGGAGAGTCTATACCTCTGAAAATATATACCTAATAAAAAATGAAAAACTCAACCCTGTAAATTTTGACCTGATTTTCATTAAGAGTACAAGTATTGAATGACAGTAACAGGGTTAAAATTTTCTGGTTTGTATAATATGTATGTATGAATTATAATTTACATAACTCAAAATACTGTTATCTGAAGTCTTAAAAACACAAGTGTTCCAGAATAAACATTAGTGTAATATTGCATATATTTAAGGAAACTAATCCAACTTTAACTGCTGCAGAGTAACAAAGACGTTATAGCTACTATATACACTATACTATACTAATATAGCTATTTCTCATAACATGTAAAATAACAGAAATCTTTACAGAACCTGAATTATGGGGCAAGGTGTTTGTGTGCATTTTTTTTTTAGATTGATTCAAGTTAAATAATGATGGATTGTGCTGTAAGTTAGATGTGAGATGGGTTTTTTTTCCAAAAGATTATTCAAAAGATCTGGAAATGTTGTTAAATTACATGTTTTTCCCCAAACTGTCTAGACTTGTGTGTATTTACAGTGATACAACACCAGAGGTCGCTCTAAGAACTCCACTAATCTCCCAGCTCTGAGTTTCCATGACTGCAGTAGACATGAGAGAGAAATGCACAGAAACTGAAGGCTGTACTGTTGTGTGATGGAGCGCCTGTGCACACACATCACCTACCTATTCTACATCGGCCTCATCGCTCTGATGGGTTACGCCACAATCATCGGTGATGACGAAGAGGGCCTGAGTGAGGAATGGGCTATGAAGATGGAGGTAGTGCAAGAGAAGATGCAGGAGGTGCTTAGGTAGTGCAAGTGATTCCTTTCACCTCATTCACTGGAAATTATTTCAGTAATCAAAGGGACAAAATTTTATAATGTGTCTACAAAACATCTCAAAATGTAAAGACTCTAAAAACAACAATTTTCCTTTGTTTTGTAAACTCCTCAAATACAATATAAACTGTGTTTTAACATTTAAGGGTAAATGTCATTTTATTGCTCTGCTCTGGCTGAATAGTTTGGTGTGGTGGGTCTACAAACCGGTTGAGAAACTGCCAAAATATTTTTCATCACTGCTATCCTTTTTAACCTTACCATATCTTCTGATGACTCTCGTTCTTGCTCTTTCTTGTTGTTACACCTGTGGAGATCATTACTGTATTGCTGGATGAACAGATCCTCCCTGATCACAACACACATTCTCTTGAGAGTGAAGCATATAATTTCCTCAACATTCTATACCTTCTATCAAAAAAGCACTGCTCTGACATCAGATAGTCAGAAAAGGTGTGCACTGTGTTGAGGACACACAAGCTCTTCTACTGAAGTCTTGGCAAAACAGGTTCTGATTAGAAGCAATGAAAAAGTTAATGAGTAAGTGAAACATTTAAAAGAACAAAAATTAACCGTATGTTCAGTAGATCGTTAAAATTATGATGTTTCCTGTTCACATTTAATCAGTAAATATTTTAATGAAAAGCACAGAGATGTCCATAGTGAATACAGTTGGACTTTGGATGCGTTGGATTGTAGCTAAAGACAAAAGTCACCAAAATGCCTCCCTAATAAAAAAGAGAACAATGAGCACTTCTCAGGTATGAGTCATTTCCTTTCCCTGCATATATATAACGCAGTGGTCAAGAAGATCATTCAAGGTCCTCTCTCCTGAGTTTGATAAAGTAAACAGCAGCACCATTTAAGAAGAGAACAGGTACAAACATAATTTCAGGTAAGATACCAACCTTGGATCAATTTTCTTTTTCTCCTGCGTCATGTCATTTTGGATTGAAGTTGTTGTTTGTTGCATTTTTTTGGGTTGTTTACATTTTAAGCCTCTTAAAAACAATTTTTTCTCCTTCTTTGTTTTTCGGACACTAGTGGCCTTTCTACATCAATGTCGAAGACTCAAATCAAACACACTGTAGACACAGCGCTGGGTTGCCTGGAGAGAGATGATCTGTCGCTCTTAGAAAGTGGAAGGAGCCAATAATTTTTAGACTGAGCACCTTTATTATATTTCTCACAAAAAAAAACACACATCTGTATCCACTCTGAATAATGGAATTTAGATCAAACTAAACATATTGATGTCCAATCAGAATCTACACTCTTCAGGCTTCTATTAAATTAATGAGTTCTATAATTGTAATGATAATAAAGATTTGATTATTTACAAATGTATGATTGTTATTAGTGATGATGATGTTACGGCACTTAATTAATGAAACAAGCCAGATTAAGACTGAGGGTCAAAGCACTAAGGCTTGAGATGATCACTTTTGATGAAGGCTTTTAAAAAAGAAAAATGGCTTGTATCGTTCTGTAATTTGTTTTCTTCTGTGTTATATCCATGTTGAAAATTATTTTTTATAAATGAATACACATTAAATCAGAGCATAATTTTAGTACAGTTTCATGCATCACTTCATGCATTTATTATGTAATACTCTTCCACTTAGCCTGAAACTTTTGTGCAAATATATAACCATCTGTAATTTTTGCACTAATGATCATTTTTGTGCATTTGTATTATAATTACTTATTAGATCCATCATTTGTTCAGGAGTAATTAATAATAAATTAGGAAAAAGAAAATATTTAGTCTCATCCAGAATACATTCACCCCTTTTAAATGTTTGGAATATTCCACATATCACATGTTCCACAGGAAGTGACATCGTCTTAAATGAGTGAATGCTATGAGAAGACAAAGGCAAGTTTGCTAATTCTTTTTTTTTCTGTATTTTTAGTTATGTTTTGATCCTTATTGATGATAAACTGTTCACATTTCATCATTCATACCTCAATAAGAGATTAATTTATTAATTTCAACTAAATATAGTTGATGTGAATCTGTGGAATGTTCTGTATGTCCACATGGCATTAGCATGGACGTTAGCTAGCCCTTTTTTGTGTATTTGCTTATTAAATGCTTAAAAACTCAACCCTGTAAATTTTGACCCTGTTATTCATTAAGACTAAAAGAGTGACAGTAACAGGGTTAATATTTTATGGTTTGTATAATATGTATGTATGAATTATAATTTACTTATAAACATAACTGAAAATACTGTTATCTGAAGTCTTAAAAACAGAAGTGTTGCAGAATAAATATTAGTGTAATATTGCATAGATTTAAGGAAACTAATCCAACATTAAGTGCTGCAGAGTAACAGAGATGTTATAGCTACTATCTACACTATACTATACTATACTAAAATAGCAGAAATCTTTGAAGAAGTAACATAACAGAAATCTTTAAAGAACCTGAATTCAAGCTGAATGTGTTTATTTTTTAGATTGATTTAAGTTTTTAAAAAATGATGGATTGTGCTGTAAGTTCTTTGAGAAATCTTCTGAGATCTTTTTTTTTTTTTTAAGATTATTCAAAAGTTCTGGAAATGTTAAATTGGATGTTTTTCCCCCAAGTTGTCTAGACTTGTGTGTATTTACAGTCATACAACACCAGAGGTCGCTCTATGTACTCCACTAATCTCCCAACTCTGAGTTTCTGCAGTAGCCATTTTGAGAGAGAAATGCACAGAAAATGAAGGCTGTACTTTAGTTGTGTGCTCCAGAAGAGGCTGTTTACTGACACCATGGAGGTCAGGGGGTGGAAAAAATGAGACAAATTTATTCAATTCAATTTTTTTTTAACAATTTACCATTGTCTCAAATCAGCTTTACAGAAGTATGGAAACAGAAAACTAAAGAAATAAACACATGATAATAATAATAATGAGAAGAAGAAGAAGAAAAAATAAGGATAATAATAAATTTATATATATAATAAAAGTTTAAAATTGATTAAAAAAAGATTAACTTAAAACCTAAGACAATATATATCTATCCCTAATGACCAAGCTGGAGGTGATGGCGGCAAGAAAAAGCTCCCTGAGATATGAGAGAGAAACCTTGAGAGGAACCAGGCACAGAAGGGAACCCATCCACATTTGGGTGACACTCTACAGTAAATAGTGTAAATGTAAATAATGTCCTTTCTACAACAGTTTATAATAGTGCAATCAAGAGCTCCTGAGAAACTAATTGATCAGCACAGACCTGATTGCTGATAAAGACCAGACCATACAGCCTACTGACAGAGCATTGGTTCAAATAAGGCATGACATTCTCTTCATCCACAACAATCCCTTGACACACTGATTGACTATGCAGATCAATCCTTGGCAAGTTGACCACCGGGTGATGAGACTCCAGCCAGCAGTAGAACATCAGGATTGCGAAAGTGGCTCCCTAAAAAGAGAAGATCAGGCTAGGAACTCTGAACACTGGGAGCTCTGGCGTGGCATATATATATAGCTTGAAACAGAGAGAGAAAAATTGTTAGGAATGACTGTAATCAGGTTAATGTAAATTACGTGCATAGTGCAGACAGGGACTCCGGCAAGACTAGCAATGACAGCATATCTAAAAGGCTAGAGTCAGAAGGCGTGACAGACATGAGGGCTTCCTGGAATGTAAAGTATCTCATCCACAGTCTGCAAACCTGAGCGACTTGCAAGGGTGGTAAGCCGAGATCCCAGTTCACCAAACACTCTATGCCCATGAATCCTCCAGATCTACTCCTTTACCTAAGAAAAGCTATTCATAAAAAGCTGGACTAAACACTGAGACTGTGTCTGAGTCCCGGACACTAATTGGAAGTCTGTTCCATATCTGTGGGGCTCTGTGAAAAAAAGCTCTGCCCCTTCTGTAGCTTTTTGTACATGAGGTTTTACCAAATAGCCTGCACCTTTAGATCGAATTAGGTGTGATTGATCATAAAAAAAAACTAAAGATCTCTCAGGTACTGTGGCGCGAGACCATTAAATGCTTTAAAAGTTAATGATAGTATTTTATAATCAATACAAAACTTGACTGGAAGCCAATGCAATGAGGATAAGATAGGAGTGATATGGTCATATCTTCTAGTTCTAGTTAGGACTCTAGCTGCTGCGTTCTGGAATAACTAGAGCTTGTTTATGCTCCTACTGGAACATCCAGACAGTAAAACATTAAAATAATCCAACCTAGAGGTAACAAATGCATGAACTAGTGTTTCTGCATCATGTAATGACATCATTTTTCTTATCATTGTATAATCACATAGTTTTTTAGCAGACATAGAAATATAAAAAAAAATTTTGTTTAAATCAGATTAGATCATTTTATTAGTATGGTCATAATGGGTCAAAAGGTCCCAGGATATCTTTTAAAGGACTTGCTCCATGAGTTCAGCTCACTCTATGTCACTCAACTCCATGTGGGGCAAGTCGTGGCCTAATGGTTAGAGAGTCTGACTCGTAATCCTAAGGTTGTGGGTTCGAGTCTCGGGCCGGCCACGACTGAGGCACTGAGCCCCCCAACTGCTCCCCGGGTGTGTGTTCACGGTGTGTGTATGTACTTTGGATGGGTTAAATGCAGAGAACGGATTCTGAGTATGGGTCACCGTACTTAGCCGTATGTCACTTCACTTCACTTCAAAATCTGCACTAAGATCAAGTAATACTAGCAAAGAGACACAACCCTGATCTGAGGCCAGTAACAGGGCATTTACAACTTTAATCAGCGCTGTCTTTGTGCTAAGATGAGGCCTAAATCCTGACTGATACATTTCATATTGATACGGTTTGATATTGGCCTATAGTTGGACAGCTGGGTTGGGTCGAGGTCAGGTCTTTTAATCAAAGGTTTGATAACTGCTAGCTTAAAAGATATTGGCACATAACCAGTGCTAAGGAAAGAATTTATTATCTTTAGAATGGGTTTTATAGCTACTGGTAGTATCTGTTTTTAAAGAAACATGTGGGTAAAGGATCCAATATGCAGGTTGATAATTTTGAAAGTCTTTGAAAGGGAAAGACCGTCTTTGAAAACGGTCAAAATACCGATCAAAAACAGAAATAATATCTGGCATTATCTATCTATTTTTTTGGTATAATGGTCTGAATTTTATGCCTGATGTTATCAATTTTTCCATTGAAATAATTCATGAAGTCATTACTGCTACAAATAGATGGTGTGCGCTTTTCGACAGTAACAAATTAGACACTGTGATCGAATTTAAAAATATAAATGAAGCTCTAAAAGCTGTAAAAGTCCTTGATATGTTACTTTATTCTCAGTTACTTGGCATTGAAGCAAGTTAGCACACTATATGTTCATTTAGCTCAATATAAAGTGACATCTACAAAGTTTCTGTACACAGAAAACATCGTCCACAGAGACGGCTAAAGTAAGCTGTTGTGTTTTAAATCCTTCTTTACTCACTCTGTAGGGCTGAAATTTTCAATGTTGCTTTAATATACTGGGAAATATGTTTAATATCTGAATTCAAATACATAGTAAATTTTTTGAGCTCTCAGATCAGATTATGGGTCTTTTAAATCACTTGTGTGTACTGTAGTTCACACCTCCAAGGTTGCTAGATTTCACAAAAGGGTCGCGGCCATTACTTTTAAACATGACTTCCCTTTAAACTAGAAAAAATAAATAAAAATAAAGAATATTAAATGCATTCTGAAGAAGGAAATTGTTTTTCTTTCCTGTTTAAAAGCAGTTTGAAAATAAAAAATAGACTTTTCTCTTAATACCACAGGCGTGTCAGTGTTTACACCATTGTTGGTGCTGGGTTTGATTCTGCTGTATTCCCTTACTTTAGTACTTTAGCTGGATTACTTTCAGAAGGAATCACTGGGTCTCTAAAGCAACATGTATGATAATGTCATTATAAAAATTGTATTTATTTATTTTTAAATATTAATTGTTTTGATCATTCATTGTGAGCCTCATAGCAAGTTTCTGCAAGTTTCAAAGTTGCTGCAATTTTCTCTGTGTACATAACCTGATACATGGAAGAAAAATCTATATAATAAAATAAAATTCTAAGTTTTTATTTCAGTTAATTAAAATATCATATTTTAATCAGCATACAATAGTGCGTAGAGATAAAACTATGTGACAAACAGTCCAACAGGGTTGCAGCGAAATTCATCTCCCTCACCAATTCATGTTCTTACATGCTCAGGTTTTTCTGAATTCAAGTTGTTCAAGAAATTCAAGGTAAGAGGTTTTGTTAAGAAGCCAATTGTGTGACTGTGGACACACCCTAACACACACACACGGTCACACAGCTGTAGATATATAGAAGACTTGTAAAAAAAAAATGTGTCTCTGCACAAAAAAATTTAAATAGTACTTTCTTACTATATTAACATCAAAAACAGGAATTTAGACTTTATCCATGTTTACACATTTCTACAAGAAGGTCTGTAGAAGTTGTGCATGTTTGTGTAGCTCCTTGTTTAATTTTGGAGCATGAATAATCTTTATAAATGAGTAATCTTTTTTTTTTCCTTTGTATTCCATGTGCAGCTCCAACTCGACAAAATCCTGGGTACAAGTAGAAGAAGAAAATACTGATTTTAATTAAAATTCCTGGAGGAAAAGCTGATAGACCTCAAGAGTGAGAGGGATTTCCTCAAGAGTCTTCTTAAAGATGGTAAGTTTCGGTGACAACCTCATTGAAGTCTTCATTTCTGACAATCTGTGGTAAAGAATACAAATATTGTTTCTTGATCTGAGTTTCTGCTTTAAGCAATAAATTAATCCTAATATAATGTAATTATATATAATTAGTAAAAAATATTGTAAATATATACAGAAAAAGCATATATTATAAGATTTATTTATTTATTTATTTATTTGCATTTCTAAGCTTATAATAGGTATAATGGTATAAAGGTCAAGTGTCTGTAGCATACACCATTAAGAGGCATGAAGAAACAGGGAAGAATGTTGAATGGAAAAGAACTGGTAGACCTCAATCAACAACAAAATCAGGGAAGTTTATAAGAGTCTCCAGCCTACGTAAAAGAAAGCTAAGTGCACCAGAAATCACAGCACAGCTTAATAAACTAAAGCTGAGCCAGTGTCAACAGTCCAGAGGAGACTTCAGGAAGCTGGATCGATGGGGCGTGTGGCTGCTGCGACCAAACAAGGTCAAAAGGATTCTTTGGGAAAAGGAATCAGAAAAATTGGATTGTTGCTGTCTGTAGAAATGTCTTGTGGTCTGATGAATCAACGTTTGATTTTTTTGGTTCTAAACAGAACCAGAATTTTTTTGTGCATCTCCGGAACTGGTGCGAAGATGATGCCAGACTGTGTCGCACCAACTGTCATGCATGGAGGCAGACGTGTTATAGTGTGGGGTGTTTTGTGGGCTATAGAGTTAGTGACCTATACAGGGTGACCAAATACTCAATAAAGAGGGTTACCATAGTATTCTCTAGAGACATGCCATGCCATTCAGTTAACTAAACTAATACGATATTTTAATCAGCATAGAATAGTGAGTAGAGATAAAACCTTTTGACAAACAGTCCAACAGGCTGGAAGTGAAGTTCTTCTCCCTCCCCCACTTCATGTGCTTACATGTTCAGGATTTTCTGAATTCACCAGTAATTCGAGGTAAGGTAAGATAGGTTTCTTAGGAAGCCAATTTTGTGACTGTAGACACACCCTAACACACACACACACGGACAAACAGCTGTAGATATGTAGAAGGCTTTCTTCTTATTTGTTTTTCCTCTGTACTTGTTTTTGTACTTGACAAGGTCAGACCCAGCACACACCTACCTTAAAGCACCTGTCACACCCTGCTCTGCTCTGTACTACAGTAACTCACAGCTCCCTCCAAGCCTTAAGCACTGTTTGATTGAACCCACCATGTGTCAGGGTACAAGGAAGCCATGGATCAAGGCTCTTCTCTGCATCAGTTCCTGTCTTCAAGTGAAGAATAAAAAATCTGTACACAAAGCACAAAAAAATTAAATATTACTTTCTTACTATACAAACAGCAGCAACAAGGTTTTAGACTGTATTTTGTTCATGTTCACACAATCCTACAAGAAGGTCTGTAGAAGTTGTGAGGACGTGGTAGCTTAGCACTTAAGACATTGGACTTCTGAACAGAAGAACTGCAGGTCCACCAAGCTGCCACTGCTGGGCCCCTGAGCAAGGCCCTTAACAGTCAATTGCTCAATTGTATAAATTTAAATAAATTGTGAGTCACTCTGGATAAATGTTTCTGCTAAATGCCAGAAATGTAAATGTTGTGCATGTTTGTAGCTCCTTGAGTAATATTTTTTCTCTTTTGTATTTCATGTGTAGCTCCAAATCAACAAAATCCTGGGAAGAGGTTAAAAAAAGAAAATACTGATTTTAATGTAAATTCCTGGAGGAAAAGCTGAAAGATCTCAAGAGTGAGAGGGATTTTCTCAAGAGTCTTCTTAAAGATGGTAAGTGTCTGTGACGACCTCATTGAATTCTTCATTTTTGACAATCTGTGGTATTAAATACAAATTTTAGTTCCCTGATCTGAGTTTCTGTCTTTAGCATATATATATATATTTGTGTTTGTGTTTGGGGGTATATATGCATATATGTTTGTGTGTGTGTCATTGCACATGGGTACAAGGCAACAAAGTGTATTGTGTATTTAAGAAGTTTGTATCTTTTTACACTCTCTCTCTCTCTCTCTCTCTCTCTCTCTCTATATATATATATATATATATATATATATATATATATGTATATATGTATATATATGTGTGTGTGTGTGTGTGTGTGTGTGTGTGTGTGTGTGTGTGTGTGTGTGTGTGTGTGTGGGTATGTGTGTATTTGAAAGCTGTTCCTTGGACCACAGGCACCTAAACCTGATGGTAAACAGTGTTTATGAGCTGGATGACCGGTGATGATGCTGTAAGCTTTTTTGTAGTACGTGGGGTCCCAGTAATGAGTTGGCCGGTCACATTCAATAGTGCTTTCCATAATGGAGCTATTCTTGTACCAGAGCTTTTGTTTCAAGCCTGTTTTGTAAACACTCACTCACATTTCCCCCATTTCCTGTGTCTGTGGATTCAAATCTTATCAATCCATATTTCTAGTTTCAACTAGATATCCTGTGAAAATTTATAGAAAACCTTCAGTGAGACATGTATATGCATCATTTTGTTTAAACAAATGTTTTGCAAAGGTAAAAAATACAGATACATATAGTTCACATACTACTTGTCTATTTGAAAGCTTCTTATCTGGTTGAAATTAAAGATATAGATTGTTGAAGACTTTCCAAAAACACAGGAAATGTGGGCGGGTGCTTAGATATCAGGCTCCTGCAGGTTGTTCCCATTCTGTGGGCAGGTGAGAACAGGATTAATAACATCTTCCTTTGTCAGTGAGACCAGTTTTTTTTACTGTAGGCAATGAGAGGAATTCTTCACTATGACATTTTAATGTTTGCAATTAATTGTTTTTCCAGTGTATTCAGTCACATTTCATAGAATAAATTGCAGGTGAAGCAACACCGACTTCTTGTTAAAATCTTAATAAAGATATTAATCAGAACCACGTACAGGAATTCAAATAAAGTTACATCTCTGGTTTCATCGAAATCATACTTATAAATGTGCAACAATTTGCAAGACTCAAGTATAAAATAAGTTCTGAAGATCAAGATTATATTTATATATATTTTAATAAACTTTATATTTACTTGTATGAAATCCAATCAAATCCAACCACGTTGCCTCAGACATTTAAATGAATTTGTTCAGATCTCTTGTGTCTCAAGGTGCAGTTCTAATGTCTGCACCCAAAAAGGTTCACCAAAGAAAAAACAAACAGTAAATGCTTGATAGTTTGTTCTAAATAAAAGTCTGCAATGTTAACCAGTAAACAGCACTGAACTAATGCACTGAACTAACACACCTTTGTGTGACAGCAGGGTAACGTGTTTTCTCAGGTGGAGTTTTCTAAGGAAATTGACTGGTAAAGCATCTCGTCACTACTGATGTGCAGATATTTTTCGTATCAGTGTAGGACATGTTATTGTGCATCACGTGCAGGCCGACTTTAGGTTGTAGGTAGTAGCATCTGGACCCATCTGTCCTGCTCCTTAGTGAAGTCATGGAGGTGTAGCTGTTGTTCTAGGTGCAGGTCAAACAGAGAAGGAAGGTCTCTATAGCTGTGTCTCGTACCTCCTCCCGGGTTTCTGCACCACTGGTTGAAATTCTGGATCAATTCAGTAGATCAATCTTCTCTCAGCCTGCTGTTATTGATATCAGTGATCAAATTAAATTAAACTTCACAAATCAAATCACTTCACACTTCTCACATATTCGAATGCAGTTTGGTCTACAATATTTTTTTATAGGAGTTCTTGCTCCATTTACTTTCAGTTCTCTCTCTATCAGTATCATTTCCTCTTTGTCCCTTTTCTTTTGCACTCAGCTCGCCGATTACACAGGTCTTGTTGTTTGGAAAACATTAACTGATTTATCATGTAGATGAATAAATATCTACATACCGATAAAGGAAACGTTGGTTTTGTTTTTTTTTTCTTTCTGGTCTCCACTTATTGTGCTCCAAGAATAATATAGTAACCAATGATAATAGGAATAGATAATTTGAGGGAGTGGATGAACTGACTTAGCTAAATTAGCTGGACTTAACAAGAAGGTATGTACTATACATATGTGCTGGTAGAAAAATATAACCTATAGGAATATGTTGGGTGCTAAGCACTGACTGTTAATATCAACATTGTAAAAAATATCTTAACTCAGTGAATGATTATATGAATGTATCAATGGATGTACTAGTATATTCTCATCCCTTTTTATAAAGATGAAGGTACCAGACATGGACCTTAGTGGTTCTTTCAAATAACCAGTTTACTTTTAGGCCTTATACTGCTTTTATTTCGTCTGTTTAGTCTGGTTGTTTAGGGAGGTGGTATATCCCTGGGATCTGCTCCTAAAATAAAAACACTCGCTCGCCATCTCCTGGTCAAAAAAGTGGTATATGTGAAAAATGTTCAACATATACCCTTAGATTTTGAGTGTGTAGATAAAGGATTTCTACAAGTATACATATATTGCACAAACCCAGCTTTAATTTGATAAATAATGATGTTTCTATGCATCTTTTGTGAGCTAAGCTAATTGTTGTTAGCTACATTATTTATACTGTTTGTCAATTATGAATTTTCTGCTGTTGTAGGAGACTAAAGAAGTGGTAGGACCAGCAGAGGAAGATGAAGCAATCGGCTCTTCACCATTTTCACAGGTAAGACGTCGAACATTGGGGTTTTGTTTTGTACCCCTATGTTCTCATGTATACAAATCTTAGTTATAGAGTATTTGACATGTGTAGGATGTTGGTCAGGGTATCTCTTTTTACTGTATATCATTCCAAAATGTTACATAGATTTGCAGATTAATAGATATTATTAATATATAGATTTTCCACAAAAGGACAGTTATTGTGTAATAACTTCGGTCAAAGAAGTTCTGAGTGTTCAAATTTTAAAGGGTTTTGAGAAGTTCAAAGGGTTTTGATGCCAAAGTAGACTTTAGTGAGAATCATCAAAGCTGAGATGTTCCGTGACGAACCTTCGGTGTTTCAGTCTCAGCAGATCACACTTGGCCTCATCAGACCATTTAGCTGTTTGCTGCCCTTCTCTTCTGAGTTTTATTTTCCTTCGTGCTTCATTGCTTTAAACCATATTGACATGCACACATCCTTGTATGATAGCATATTGATGCAGTATTATCATAATTAGCATACACTTTTTGTTCACCAAAATATGTTATAATTTCAACCACTGAGGTAATTACATATGAAAATGGAATACATTATGATCTGTGTTTGGTTGTGATGTTCACCACTTGCACCTCCTCCAGCCAATTCTCCAACTTCTCAGTCCATCACATTTCTCTGAGCAATGAGGTTGTAGAGGTTGATGAGGCTTTTTTCCATAGGCGCTCCACCATCTTTCAGTCTTTGTGGTCTTTATTGAAGATTGAATAGTATACGATAGATAGATAGATACCTCCACTCCTAGAGGACTACATTCAGTGACTGGTTATAGAGGGGAGGAGCAGCTATGATTCAGTATTATAGGCTATTTGTTTAGGTTCATGAAAAAAACATTTTAAAGCTAAAATGCTAATGTAATACTTTGTAAGCCTGCAGGTGTCACTAGACTAATGATCCAACACACGCTAATTTGCATATTTCTGTTGAGTTCCTGAATATTTAGAGTTAGCTACTATTTGACTACCAAATGGTGCCACATGATGCACTTGTATTGGAAACTAATTACAATAAAAATATTTTCAAGAGTTCGAAATCATTGATTATTGATCATTAAATGCACTGATATTAGATATTTTAGAAAATGTCTGGCTTTATTATTTGAATTCAATAAAAAGACAAAGTAAACAGTCTGAAAGAAAGTTTTGGTCTGAAACTTAAGGATCATTTCCAATGAAACCAATTTGGGGAAAAAAGCCAGATGAGCACAACTAGCCACCATTACCTTACTGTTCCTGTTCATTCATCTAATGGTGGATGAAAAAATAAGTGATGACATTTTTATATATTTTCAGATATTTTGGCAAATTTTCTCACTAATTTTGTCTTGGCCAGTTCTACCTATTAGCCAGATCTCTACCAGACAAAGAGTGTGAATGCTATGATGTGCTTCCCCAAGACACATGAAGCCAACCAACTGCATCTTTTTTGAGCTGCTTGGTAGTGTAACAAAAATTAGAAAAGCCCAATCTGCCCTCTTCCCTATCTATGAGCTCATGGATGCCAGGATTGACCCAAAAAATCCACCCCAATAAATTCTGGGGGTGTCTGTCATTAAGTGATAGAGCTGAGCAAAAATGGCAGACGTACCAACTTACTTGTACTCTTCTGCAGACAACACACACAACTACTATTCACTAATGTTTTACAACACTGTAGATACCTATATACTTCTTTGGAACAAAAACTTTGACTTGCCAAGGAACTATAGAGCAATGTGGCTGTGTCTTGCTAAAGTTACTGAAGTCAACTAGGTATCTGTGCTAATTTTTTTAGCCTTCAGGTTATGCAACATGGTTGTGGTTAGTGGAAGGAGGGGTACATTGTGAGCAACGTTAGGCCACCAGCATTGTCTTTTAGTAATTGCTCTGTCTTGGTAGAGTAAGGGTTGCCCATGGCCAAAGAGGTATGGGTCCCAGTCTAATAATTTGTCTCAGGAAAGACTGGTGGCTAAAACTTTTTTTCCACTGACCCCTGTCTGAGTTTGAGTCCGAGTTTCAGTTCCCCCACAGTGTGTGACCTCAAGAATTAAAGGGATGCAAAGTTTTAATCAGGGATTATTTCCTTATTTACTTTTTTATGTTTTGTTTGGTTATGCCTTACGTATTAACTTGAGTCCTATAAAAATATAATACAGTGGTGTGAAAAAGTGTTTAAGACAGGGCGGCCATAAGAACAGCAAGGGTCAAACCTTCAGAGAAGGAAAGCACGCACATGCCCAGACAATCTACAGCGACTTCCAGGACAGCGGAGACACCCAGCACATGTGGCAGGGCATACAGATTATCACAAACTACAAGACATTGAGGAGAACTCTGTGCAGAGTTAACGCATAGAAGGCTGCTGGACCAGACAACATACCTGGCAGGGTGCTCAGGGAATGCGCAGCGGCAACTAGCGGATGTCTTCACTGACATCTTCAACATTTCCCTGAGCAGCACTGTTGTACCTACGTGCCCCAAGACAACCACCATTGCCCCCATCCCAAAGAAGTCTACAGTAACACATCGTTATGAAGTTATGAAGTGCTTTGAGAAGCTTGTCATGAGGCACATCAAGACCCAGTTATCACCCTCACTGGACCCCCTACAGTTGGCATATTGTCCAAACCACTCCATTGAAGATGCCATTGCCATGGCTCTTCATTTAGCCATCACCCAGTTCAGCATTCAACACAATCATTCCTCAGTACCTGATGCAGAAGGTGAGCCTGCTGGGACCAAACAACTCCCTCTGCAACTTAATCCTGGACTTCCTGACTGGGATACCTCAGTCAATCCAGATCAGGAATAACATCTCCAGCACCACCAGACTGAGCACTGGAACCCCTTAGGGCTGTGTGCTCAGCCCACTGCTGTACACGTTGCTGACTGAAGACTATCACTTATACACTATCATCAATGCACAGATTGAACCATATCACCAAGTTCACCGATGACATGACCGTGGTGGGTCTCATCAGCAAGAACGATGAGTCATCATACAGAGAGTAGGTGCAACAGCTAACTGCCTGGTGTAGACCCAACAACCCATCTCTGATTGTTGATAAAACTAAAGAGACTGTGCTTTTCAGAAGAGCACAGAGCGACCACTCTCTGCTGAACATCAACGGATCATATGTAGAGATCATCAAGAGCACCAGATTTCTTGGTGTTCATCTAGTGGAGAACTTCACCTGGTCACTCAACACCAGCTCCATCCCCAAGAAAGCCCAGCAGCTATTTACGAAGCCTAAATAAATTCCATCTCCCTCCCCCCATACTGACTATGTTTTACAATGAGACAATTGAGAGCAATCTGAGCAGCTGCATCACTGTCCATCCATCCATCCATCTTCTGCCGCTTATCCGGGACCGAGTCGTGGGGGCAGCAGTCTAAGCAGGGATGCCCAGACTTCCCTCTCCCCAGACACTTCCTCCAGCTCTTCTGGGGGAATACCAAGGAGTTCCCAGGCCAGAGGAGACATAGTCCCTCCAGTGTATCCTAGGTCTTCCCTGGGGCCTCCTCCCGGTTGGACATGCCCGGAACTGTCTGGTTTGGAAACGGCACCATCTCGGATCGCAAGACCCTGCAGAGGATAGTGAGCACAGCTAAGAAGATCATTGGTCTCTCTTCCCTCTATCATGGACATTTACACCACACGCTGCATCCACAAAGCCAACAGCATTGTGGATGACCCCACAGACCCCTCACACACACTCTTCAGCCTCCTGCCATCTGGAAAAAGGTACCGAAGCATTCGGGCCCTCACGACCAGACTGTGTAACAGTTTCTTTCCACAAGCCATCAGACTCCTTATTAACTGAACTGAACTGTACTGAGCACAACACACACAAACATCAACTGTATGGACTGCACAGACCTACACCAAATACTCTTCCAATATACATCCATCAAACTGTTTTCATGCTGTTTTGCACAGTTTTTTGCTCTTTGCACATGCTGTCTCACATTTCAGTTGATTGTTGTTGCACAATACTTTACAATACCTAATGTAACTGCTGCTATAATACTGTGTTCATTCCAGTATTTCTGCACATGCAATATTGATTGAACATATAGTATTTACACTGGTCAGCGCTGTTTTTGTTTATTGTCTTTTGTGTATTGTCTTTTATGTAATGACCTGTATTTTTTGTTTACACTGTCTTTTTGTCTTGTCCTGCACTGTTTGCACCAGGTTACACAGAAGCTCTGTCTTTGTTTTAGGTAGTACCATGGTCGTGGAGAAACGTTGTCTCATTTCACTTTGTACTGGAACAGCTATATATGGTTGTAATGACAATAAAAGCTTCTTGACTTGACTTGACCTTTGAGCACAATTGTATCTACCTCCACAATGTAGAGCTTTGATGTGGCCAGGTGTTGTTTGCTGTTTGGAGTTGGTGTGAATGCTTAACAAATTCTATAAAATGCTCCCTTGTATAAGACGATCCCCACTTTTCCAACCACAAATTAAGATATCAACTTTTTAAACATAAAACATCGCTTATTTTTTTATTTTATTTTCTGTCACTTTTATTGGCTCAGATGTTCTGACATTACCGGTCCCTGTCGCATCTGCTCACTGGCTGCATGCTCTCCACCTTCAACGGGGTGTGTTCCAATTGGTTTGTTCAGCATCAGCTGATATCAGTTCCATAAGGCTCGTGATTGGAGGAAGCCTGTTGACAGAGACAACAGGCTTCGTCAGTTTCACTTGTGATTGGAGAAAGCATGTCTGCAGTGACGCAGTATGGGCAGTTTCGCTCGCGATTGGAGGCCAGTGATTGGAGGAATCATGTCTGCAGTGAAAAATACGGTACTTGATTATTTTTCAGCAGCTAGGGTCCAATGTGGTCTTTTTCTTACTCTTTTCAATGAGAAGACACCAACAGGGATGCCATGACACCAAATCCTCTAATGAAGCTTCAATAAAAATTGACAGATTCTGCAAGGTTTATTTAATGCATACTTGTGATTTGCAAATGCAACCTACATTGGAGCTCCGATTCACCTGCCACTATCCTGTGTGTGAGAGTGAAGCAGTAGTTGGAAGGAAGATGGAAACAAAGGCCACAAGTTTGCTTAGTTCTCAATGTAGGACATCTTGAGTCAAGGGTTTTGACTCAGAGTGCAGATGAGACATTAGTCTAGCAGGATCAATAACCTGAATATGGCAGTGTATAGAGTACACACTAATACTTTAAGCCCCCAAAAAGAAAAATCTAATCTATTATAAAATGGATATTTGCCAGACAACAAAGGCTCAGTCTTAAAGAATAAGTAGACTTAGTAAACAAAACCTTTGCATTATCAGTAATTACTGTGCTATTCACCGCATTTGTGGATATTTCAGAAATTACAGGTCATACAAAAGCAAAGCTATTCCCTCAGTGTATGATGGTGTTGAGCCTTAACATTGACCATAAGCACACACGGTAATAAACACTTATCTGTTAACAGCTATACTCTTGTACCATGGTGGGATGATAAACCTGCTGAGAAGATCATCACTGTATTTAAGACAAACTGCTTCAAGGCATTATTTTCAAAAGCCGGGGAAGGAAGCCATCAGAGCACCCCCCTTAAAAAAAAAAAACAGTGAGCATTTCTCAAACACGAGTCACTCCCTTAGCCTGCCCATATAGCACATTGGTAAGGACGCTGTCTCCAAGCTGCGGTTGATATAATAGCTTCAGAAAACACACAGCAATACTATTAAAGGAAACAGGTACAAAAAATAGCAGGTAAGATATTTAGCTTGGGCCCATTTTTCTTTTGTCCTGTTTATTGTATGCTTTGTCATTTTAGACAGATGTTTTTTTGTTTATGGTTGAGAGTCGTGTGCTTGTGTTGTTTTTATTTTAAGCTAACCTCTTACTCTGACAAGGACAATGATGTAGTCTGTATACAGTGTATATCTTAGTTTTTAAATGAATGTATTGGAAGGGTTTATTTTGGCTATTTTTGAATGCCTGACTCAATAGCAGAGTAGCTACAAGAAGCTCAGCTAATGGCTAGTGGTTGGTATTTACAGAGACAGATTTACAGCCTAAAATTCAAACTTGAATGCAAATGTATCTTGTGTGAATGTGAAATAAAACCTTTGCTTTGTATGCAACGTCAAGAAGTAGACAGATTGCTTCCACAAAGCATTTAAATAGCGGGAATATTTACTTGATGTTTCTAGCTTATTAAGGCTATATTGGTCATGCTGTGATTTTTTTTCTAGTTCTTCTGCATTTTGACTTTTTTAATGCTACAGTAATTTCCTGGGGTTGCTTAAAAATATTTAACAGCAACCTACTAACATACAGCAGTGATAGCAGGGGATTATGATATGAATGTTTATGGTACACATGAGATGAATAAACTGAACAGGAAGTTCCATTGTGTAAATCTTTTAAACAAATATCTTTTGTAAACAATTGTCCATATTCTGTATAAGGAATACAGTGACATTACATTCACCTTATTTGTGCATCCCATGATTTCTCATTTGAGTTGTTGACATGAATTTGTTATTCTACAACATATATTAAACATTATTAGAAAACTCCAAAAGGAAACAATAGTGATTTCAGAAGCCATTGCGAAACAAACTACACCCAATGTGTGGCTACTGTTTAAGCTACTTCCTCTAGTTACCAGGAGGTTTTCCAAAGTAAAGTTCCTTGAAATGATGTAGATATTGTATGACTGGATGTATTTGTGTATTCAAAGCAGAAATCAGTGATTGCACTTCTACTTTTTGATCTTTAATAATTTTTCAACTTTTTTCAGAACCCCACATGACCAAAGGCTAGCTAAACCAAAACTAGCGACCACTTTGCATCAATGGCAGACAAGGGGCAAATCAAACAGACTGCAGCCGTAGTGCTGGGTTGCTTGGAGAGTGTGTCTTCATTCGCCTCCACCTTCAACCCTCTGTTTGGCATCGTCACCACACTGGTTGGTGCAGCGAGGAAAGGCCTGGTGGATGATGACACAAGCAAGCTGGACAAGGACTTCCAGCAAATTCATGAGAAGTTGGAGAGCATCTCTGAGCAGAACAAGCAGCTGCTGGACCAGATCCACACTGCTGAGATTACCATAAACTATGGTAATTTGGAAAAGAACATCGAGCACCAGTATCGAGGCTTCAAGAAAATGGTGGATCGCATCAGGGCAGACCCCGAAAAAAGTGAGCGTTATAGAGAGGATTTCAAGAAACTTTATAGAAAACAAAAAGGCCGCCTGAATTTGAACGTGTACTATGACTCCGTTATGGAAGACGAGGGTCCTTTTGGGAGGCCTCTACTGATATTTTATCTAGAGAAATGCAATAAGAACAAGGAGATTATGGAGGCAAAATGCTCTCATCTGGCCTACCTCTTCCACATCGGCCTCATAGCACTGATGGCCTACTATGTGGTCACTGAAGATGATGAGGATGAGTTCAGAGAAGAATGGGGCCAAAAGGTCTTGAATATTCAGACCAAGATGCAAGAAGTCCTGGAAGAGTGTAATTAGAAGTGATTCCAAATTCACTGAAGTTTTGTTAAACCCCAGCTGTCTTAGTTTCTTCTGCATGTGAGAATACAATTTTTTTTCTTCCTGAATTGCTTTTGTATGTTTATTAGATTAGCACTTAAAGATTTCAATCTTTTTCATATCCTTATATGGCTGTATATATAAAAAAACTATTGCTGGATATACAGTAAAGCTGTAGACATCTTTGTGTATTATGATCAGTGTTATTCATTTTGGCAGTTTGTTGAATCATGGGCTATAATGTCTCAGAGCTTAATTTTACTGATATTAGCTTGGAAAAAGGAGCATTGTATAATCACATACTTAGCGGACATTGAAATTTTTTAAATATCGATTTAAATCAGATTAAATCCTATTATTAGTATGGTCATTGTAAAAGTCCCAGGATATCTTTTGAAGTACTTAGAATCTTTTCGTGAATAACCACCGCCACAACACAATATGCAAATTAGCATGATTTGCATCAGTCGACTAGTGACATCTGCAGGCTTTACAAAGAATTACATGGATACGCTTGCACAGATTTCTCTCTTATCTTCCCACATAAAACACCCAAAAACTGTGTCTTGCACATCTGTCCTCGTGCTATGTGTGCATGGGTGTAAATTTCATTTAACAGTAGGGGAAGACAATAAATATAAAATTTCTCATGAGCAATTTTTGAAGGGGGGATACAAATAATAGTCTAATTGTACTTATAAAGATATGTCCCACAGTGAAAAATTTAGCTTTTATCATTATTATTGTAGCATGGAGAAGAAAGTAAAACTATTATAAAAATAATCACAACAATAAAAACAAGGAATTTAAAAAAAAGGTTTAAAATTTTATTTAAAATTAGTTAAGACACTTAATAACAATAGAAATTGATTATTCAAAAAAAATAATTTGAGGTCAGTTCGGACGTAGCACAGTGCTCATTTAGTAAATGCACAGCTAAACAATATGCTAATTGTGGCCGTTAATGTTAAGTTAACATTATGCCAAGTCGTCCCAAATAAAACAATGCATGGGAAACGGCTTTGGCCTGTTAGTTGCAATGCACGATGCAACTAGCTATTGTAAACAAGCTAACGTTAACCGGATAAGTAATATTTTAATCGCTAATATAGCAGATCCATGGAAAAGTACATTACACTAATTTATGAATGAGTCTGCATCAACTACATTAAAGAGAATCGCTTTATTTAAAGTGAATAAAATACCCTACTTAATGGAGTTCAACATTAATTGAGCCACAGCCACACACCTGACTCGCATGTGTGCAGAGTAGGTGAGATGAACTGGGAAAGCAGGCAGTGGGTCAAACCACTGTGAGGAAGGGGATTGTTTCTAAATGCATCTTTTGCATTTGTTTTTTTCTACTTAGACAATTATTTAGGTATACATACATATATTTATCACAATAGAGAGTGCAATATTTTTTAAATAATTATTTTTGGGGGACAATATTCGTATGGGGGGGGGCAACCCTTGGATGGGGTGACATGTCCCATCCGTCCCCCCGGGATTTACGCCCATGTATGTGTGTATGTTACTTGTCAAGATCCTACAAAATATCTCATAATTCTCAGGCTAATCCCCTCTTTACCTGCTCAGTGAGGTTTCCTGGAAGTCTTCCTCTAGTCACAGTTGACTTTGTACTGTATTCCTTCAGTTTAAAAAAGAAATTTAAGATGAAATGTTCAATGATTGGGATAATTTTTGGGGATTGGCTAAAGGTTTTTTGCACAGGTACAGTTACAGGCAAACTAACTAGGACTATCAATATGTTCCTGTGATACTTTATACTGATTATCAAAAAAAAAAAGGGATTTTACAGCTAGGAAGGTTTCCAAATTGATCACATAGGTAAGTCAAAGCTGATGGATGGATGGATGGATTGATAGATAGATAGAACATGGTCAATGCATATTGCAGGTAAATAGCAATGAAATGCCATTTAGCATCTACCAGAAGTACAAATAGTAAAATGTGCAATGTGTAAATATATATATATATGTACAACAAATAAATAAAGCTACAGCATGGAGTTTGTGCATTAGCATACAGCATGGTATGTGTAGAATATGTCTAAATATATATATATTTATATATAAATATATTATGACTTAAAGAAAACACAAAATACTATTCTCTGTGCCTTAAACCACACCAGTCTGTGTTCCATTACTGAGGTTACCTTCATGAGTCAGCATCACATGCCTGCATACAAGCCTTACCCAGCTCTTCTGCGCCTGTTTCCTCCCTCTATTGCAGGGGAGACAAACTCAAATTCACAGTGAGCCAAAATATAAAACTGAGATAAAGTCACGGGCCAAACTGAATATTTATTGAAAAATGAACTGCAACAGATATGTAATGTTCAACCTTTTTCATATGAAAACAAACTTTAGTTTTGCTTAAATACAGGATTTGGAACAACCAGAGCTTGATATTACAAACACATAAGAAATTTGAAATAAAAGACACATCAGTGGTGTTCATGTCACAAACTTTGACCATACACTTTTTGACAAACTCTCCCTCATTAAAGGGCCCTAGATTTTGCTGTCCCTGTTGCCACAATAAAACTCGCCTTTACAGCAGCTTCACTTTATTGATTCTGCTTTCATGAACATAGTCTGCCGGGAAACCAGACTTTTTTTCATCTCCTCCACCTTCTGGAGCTTTTGCTTTACGTCCAGGTCCTTATACTTCTCATAATGTTTCGTGTCATAGTGTCGTCTTATGTTATATTCTTTCGTTACAGACACGTTAGCTCCGTTAGCACACGAGACAAACAGGTCTGTTCTTTATATCCGTGAACAGATAATCTGCCTCCCACCTGCCTTGAAAGCTCCTATTGTCCATCTTTCGTTTGGCCATTTTTGTGGAGGGTGAATTAACTTGCCCGATGTGACTGTAACATGGTTGTTAACGACTGTCAACAGAAAATGAGGGGCGCTTGCTGTTCGTGACTACGCGTCAATACAGTGGCAAGGCATTCTGGGATTTGTAGTATTAGCGGAGCATGCGGCTAGCCAGCTGTAATGCACATTTACATGATCTCGCGGGCCAAATATAATTACACCGCGGGCCATAGTTTAACACCCCTGCTCTATTGGGTTACTCTGCATTCATTGGTGAACACGAGGAGGGGCTGAGCAGGAAGTGGATAAAGAAAGCCAAAAGAATGTGCAAAAGAAGATGTAGGAGGTGCTAGAAATCGACTTTCCCATACACACAGGCCTCCCTGTGTTTACCACAGCAGATTATCCCACATTACATTAAATACATATTTAGATCCCTAGTATGAGCAAGACAACGGCAAATAAATACTCTGTAAGTCATTTTCCTTCCATGATAAAGAAATCTTAAGAAGATTCAGACTCCTAAGGGACATGAGTCTTTCTGGGAAACACTGGATAGTGCATCCATGCTTTATTCCACGTTAAACAGTCAAACAGTATAGAATGTGTTTAATGGTGTTGAGTACAAGCATCAGAGATCACGGCATCACAGATCGCATACACTAGATTTAACAAAGAAAAATAAGTACAAATATTACACATAATTAGGCACAATAAGGCTCTAAGCACACAACTCATCTCTAAAAGATTTGTGATTGTTTGAAAAAAAAATAATGAATAGCATTCTTTTCATACTTGTGGCATATTTTCTGATCTTGATGTGTTTCTTTAGAATTATTTCAGATATGACAAATAAGGTTTTACCAACATTGTTGGTTCCTCAGAAAACAATCATTTTAAAACAAGCTTAAACCGGTCTGCTGTCACATGTAGTCAGGATATGCAGTGAGCTACTTTCACACCAGGACTGATATATTTCCTTCACTGAAACTGAAGTACAGCATGCCAGGAAATGTTTAGATTTTAAGATCTCATAGTTAATAAATGTTGTACTCAACCCACAGAATAGCAAAGAAAGAAAACCCAACAAACCTGCTCGTCCAGCTTAACCTTTCAGGCAATAAGTGATGTTTAGCATAACAACTAACTGTGGTATAGTGTTTGGAATTAATACAAATGAATGTTAAAGCTGTTCTATAAGACCAAGGCACATCAGGGTAAATTTGAGGTACTTTTAAACTCTTATGTGTTTACCATTTTGTGTTTGTAAAAAAAATCTACTCTCTGTAGGGACTTTTTGTTTTGTCGCAAACTGTTTCACAGAGCAGAGTGGAAGCCTGTGAAAGGGGCACAGTTATCGGATGTTACCCATCCCTCTCTGAGAGGGAGGAGCAGATGGAGCACGTCCAAAGTGGGAGTGCCGCATGCAGCAAGGATAAACATCGAGCCAAGGCAGCTGCAAGTCATCGGCACCGCTGCGCTGCACTTATACTCCACAGAGTTCCACCTCTGCACTTTCCACCTCCTAACTGTAAGTGTTTGTTATTCTCTGCTGATCTCTTTCTTTTGGGGCTTCTTAGCTTTCTTTTCCTTTTTTTTTTATCACATTTTAAAATAGCAAAACATAGAATCAATGAACAGGGAACAAAAAATAGATCTTTGTACATGTCTACAATGTTGATGTATTTGCTAATTCTGGATTTTTTTTAAGCTTTCATAAGGACCTGTTCTGAAATGCCCGGATGTTGTGCTTAAGTAAATATTGACTAGCATAACACTTAGCAACCATGGATGTTGTTTAAAGATAATAAAGACCTTGCTAATGATAAAAAGCAACAATGTTGGTGCTATTAAACTGTAACACTGGATTCTATAGCTAGTCAGCTTTCAGAACAGCCCGTTAGCCCTCAGCAGTAATCATCAGGAAGTAGTCAATGGTGGCTACGTCTAAAAACGGCAGCTTGTTACACACTGGCCACTAGGGGCTCTGCTGAACCTTTTTTTTATCTGGTCAAGTGTAGCTCATGTAAAACAAGGTGATATACATCTACATTTGCCTGTACTTTACCTGTAAATATTCATAAAATCAATTCTTAGTGTGGTTGATTCAGAACAGTAGTATCAAATTACACTTATGTACCTAACCGAGAGTGATTAAAAACATTAATATTTGTAAAGACCTTTGGCACAAGCTCGAATGAATCATTCATTGCGAGACTGAGTTTACTTTAGTTAAGCTGCAACATGTGAAAGACGGAATCACACAAAACCTGAATGGCATATTCAGGACAGGATTGTGAGGCTTGCTACTGAAACACCACAGCAAACAACAACAATACCATAGCAACTAACTTGCAACCACCTAACAGTTACCTGGAATGTCATGGCGACCACCTAGCAACACACTAGCAACCAGAATATCGCTATTTACTTTTTAACTAAAACTGGAACATTGCCTCGGGTCACATCAAAGATCTGGGATTATTTATACATAGACATATAATCATAGACCTTGGATTTCTTTGGACAATGCACACAAACCCAACATTTCTGATAATGTACATGGCATATCCTTTATTTATTTTGGAAACATTTTTACTGCAGTTCGAACTCGCACAGAATGGCATTACACATACAACTGCAAATATTTGTACATTATTCCAGATGAAGTTCGTACTTGTTCTGCTATCCGCTAGCTTTTAAATTTTTTATATGACAGATTTTTTAAATAATTTTTTTAAAATAAATGTGACATTTACATAATGCTGCATTAATTCTGGAATTCTTGAGAAAAGTTTTAAAATGACATTTCTTATTGTGTTACAGAAAGAACGTTTACCTCCGTTAAAGAAGCCTCTTTCATCACCTGACATCCAATATGAGTTTTGTGGCAGAATGGCTTATGGAGAACAGCGACAAGATCGAAAAGGGAGTAGAGATCCTAGGCCAAGGCTGTGAGATCCTTGCAGCCACAGTAGGCCAGTTCAATCCCATCCTGGAGGCAGTATTTAATGTCTCTGCTGAGCTCCTTAGCAACCCAGAGGGCAAAGAGGCTAGGTATCTTGCTGAGCAGTTTGTGAAGGTCAACCAGAAGCTGGAAAAGATCCAGGGTGATATTAAAAAAACAGAACTAGCGATGCAGCGATCATCTATGAACATCCAGAACTTCAACTTCTACACACAGATAATCAACCAGCATGAAATGTTTAAATATATTTTCACAGCCAAACCCAAGTTTAAGAAATTGAAGCGAGATGAGTTCCTCATCCACTTTGAGGAATATGAGGGAGAAAAGAACCTTGAATGCTTATATGATGCTATCATGAAAGAGAACACCTCTGGACAGACAATGCTGGACACCATAGTGGAAACTGAGCAGCGGAGCAGGAGGGCAGTGGAGGAATTCTGTGCTAGCCTGAAGAAGCTGTTTGTGGTTGGGATCATCTCACTGATGGGCTACGCTGCACTAAAGGAAGACACTGTGGATGAGGAAATGGGGAAGACATGGCTTGCACGCATGGAGGACGTGGAGAAGCGCATGAAGGCAGCAGTGGATGAGTGTGTGAACAACTTTGCTGAGCAAGCCAAGTCTGATATAGATGAGATTCTCCTGGAGAAGCAGAGCAGTGTCGACCCTGAGTTTACTAAATTCCTACTGGAGGCTCTTGTGAAGAAGTATTACTGGGTCTCCTGGTCAGTCCGGGTGTTTAATGATGATGATAACAAACTTGTGAAGTTTCTGTTTGGGAAGAAGCGCCATATAAATGATGGAGTTGACAATTATTTTGAACATTTGTGCAGTAATAAAATAAGGGTGGTGGTGTCTTTCACTGCAGACCCCAAACCACTCGACAAGAGCCAGATAAAGGATCAAATAGAGAACGAGAAAGGTGGCGTAGAGTCTGTGGCTGAGTCACTGAGCGAAAGTTTTCCCAACTGCTTTGTCCATGCCATCAGTCGCACTAAGAAAGTGGAGGAAGCCAATAACTTTGAGCCTGAGAACTTTTATTATATTTCTCACAAAAAAGCACACATCTGTATCCACTCTGAATAATGGAATTCAGATCAAACTAAACATATTGATGTTCCATCAGAATCTACACTCTCCAGGCTTCTATTCATCAATAAACTTTTTTTTTAATTGTTGTTGTTGATGATGATGATGATGATGATGATGATGACGACGACGACGATGATGATGATGATGATGATAAAGCACTTAATTGTGGAATCCAGACAGATTTTGACTGAGGTTCAAAGAACAAATGCTATAAAGAAGAAAAACTGGACTGAAAAGAAGTTTATATTGTTTTGAATCGTTATATTAATCCTGCACTAATTATCTTCAATGCATTTAAAAGCTTTTTCATTTCTAACAAACCTACTAATATATAATCAATAAATAAAGCTTCATGACATGACATTAAAATGAAAATTTCTCTAACTGCGTCAACATATTGTAATATGCTTTGAACACATCTTACTAATGTAATCCCAGTTCTCTGACATCGTATCACAGTGAGTTTATAATAAAGGAGTTTATAATAAAGGATAATTAAACAGTACACAAACATAGCAATACCCCTGGTGGAGTGAGCTTGTAGACCTCCTGAGGGCTGTACACTCCACCACCCAGTGGAAAGCATTGACGAGTGGATTTTTATAAGGAAAACCTCATGACAATGTGGAGGTTAAAGAGATCTAGGCCAACCTGCCTGAATTTCTACTGCTTGAGGATAAATTTTCTATATGTGTTCATCTCTTATCATGCTGACATCGTGCACAGAATAGTAGATCAGCTAATGATAAGACTCTGATCCTAACATTCATTAGAGCTCCTGCTGATATCCCTCAGTGAAAAGCTGCAGTGAATCTTCACATTATATGCAAATCTGAGACATTTCCTGTTAGAAGGAAAAATATGTACATGAATATATATATATGTCTGCAGTGAGACAGTGTTCTGAGCATGAGCTTTTTAAGACTCTAATAGGTGTTTATGGATGATACCTAAATCCAAAATCAGACTAAGACCCCTCCCTTTTTTATATAGTAAAAAGGATATTTCTTCCTCTAAAAACTGAACTGACTGCCTGGACCACTCACGGCTCACGTCTTTGGTCATTAGTTGTGCTGCACCACCATCTAGTGGTCGAAGAGGGGATTGCAGCAGAAACGTCTCAATGTCTTGTACAGTCTTCGTCGTCTTAAAGAACAACTTAAATCTATTTAAATAAGTCTGAAGTTAGCTTTTCTTTAATTAACAAAGAAAGTGAAAACATTGAAAAATGTATTGTGTCCTGCATGTAGATGTGTGACAAAAGCACACTAATGTCATGTTGTAATTATATTTATATCAGTCATTACGCTTTTCTAAGCTTTATATGACTTATTCTGTTACACTTACTTCATTATTTAATTGTAGTAGATCAATAGTTCTTGGAGAAATCAATTTACTTTTCATTTTGCTGCCACTTTATTCTGAATTTAATGCAATCATATGATCAAAAAGAATTATACACTCCAGTAGGTTCAACTAAGGTAAGACAGGATTAACAGATTTATTTGAAAAAGAGATCAATGGATGATTGAACCTTTATTTGTAAATACGCAAACCATTAATTTTCATTAAAATTTCAAGCAAACCTGCGAAGCTAGTTATTAAACTTGATGACCGTTTGTATGAGGTCAAAGCCTGGAAAGTCCATGGCTATGACCCCGAAACACAGCGCGGATCCTTCAGCAAGCAGCATTTGTAGGTAATCGTACAGCCATGGGTCGATCTTCTCTGCCACTTTTTTGGGGGTTAAAAACATGCCTTCAAACGTGCCGATGCCCGTGCCACTGGAATAGGTGAGGACGACAGAATTTCCTCCACACTCCTTCATGGCTAATTTGAGGTTCTGAAGGGTTATTTTTTCCTTGTCCTCAATGTGAGTGACCTTGTAGTCCCCTTTCTTGTCGGTTTCCTTCAGCGGCAGTCCGAGCAAAAAGCTGCCTTCCTGTATAAACACGATCTTTCCTCTTACTTCATCCAGTCGTGGTATTGTAGACTTCACCCAGACATTGCTGTCACCCTCGATCAGCTTTTCAAACAATTCCTGTACTTTACTTTTATCAAACAAATCTGGTTTAAGTCGGACGAGAACCGTCTCACTTGGGAACTCCGACAGGAAGGCCTTGAGTGTGGTGAGAGCCTTGATGAATGTAGAGTGTTCATAGACGATCCCGTGCATGAGGTACAGGGTGTCTTCGTAAGCGTACACACGGAGGTCCAGGTAGCGGATCCCTGCCTTCAGCTGGTCCTCCAGGATCCAGGCCTGGCACTCAGCCGCTGGTCCTCCGTGAAGTGCCATGGTATCATGTGTTCCAGGAATGGTGATATCAGACAGGAGAGTGTCACCATCCAGCTCCTTCATCCAGCCAATATTGTAGGACTCTGGAAGAACGAGCTGAGGCTTATCATTAAAAGCCAAACTGCCACTTTTGGTATTTCCAGGAATTAAACTGGAGAAACAATGGAATAGATGTGAGTTTGAAAGTTGTATATTTTTGGCCATGGAGGGATCTAATGTACAGGATTTTTACCTGAGCTGTGTGATCATGGCACAAGCAGGCACTTGCCTTGCTACAACTTATCATTAAAGTTAACTGCTATGTCAATACACACCCATAAAACATTATGATAAGGCACACTAAGGTTTTCTCCTTAAACAAAGTATGAAGTGAATTAACTGAAATGAACTGAACTGAGGTGGATTAAAACTGTTGAAATTAATATTAGGGGGAATTAATATTGTCTGGAAATAAAACAGTCCACGTAGCACGCTCTACATGTTTTAGTGTCATTTATTTCATACTTACAGACTAAGTAGTAAGACGATGAGGATCGGGTTGACATTGGTTTTCTTCATGTTTCCTAAAGTTAATGTTAGAAAATCACAAATCGTTCAAAACCTTATTTTATATTAAACAACAACATGGTAACTAAAGATATCACTCAGATGTAGATGAGATCTGAACTAATTCAATGTTAATGGACTAAAAAAGATACAATAATGTAAAGATGAGATTATGAACTTTAAACCTAAACTATATCAGGATTATCAGCAGGTTGTCCATATCATGAGTCTATTTTGTGTGTAAATGAACTCATAAACTGCAAAATATGTACAAGCACTGAACTACTCACACGACGAGATGAGTCTCACACCAGTCCAGCTGAGAAAGTAAAGCTAAATGTGTGTGCTGTTAGATTTCACAGCCTTTCAACAAAAGACATAGGGTGTGTATGCAAAACCTTTAGTCTGGTCATTAATCATGTTTTTATATTTGAAGTTATGTGACGTTTTTTAGAGGGCAAGTCTCGATAAGAGTCAGGGTTTCACACTGTAGGTTGAATGGTGTTCCTTTGCAGTCAGTCTTTAATCTGCTTTCTATACATTTCAAGAAAATGTTATTTAACAGCCCACTGATGGTTTTACACGTCATGGAAACTCTCAGGAATAAATAAATATTTAATAACTATGAATAAATATTTAACAGTATTTATTGTGTTTAAAAAGTAGACTTAAATCCAAGAACCAGAAACAACCACAATGTCACAGTAGGTCAACTGGCTATGATAAATTACTCCCTAGGGGTTTAAATAGGGACAAATTGAACATTTATCTCCTTTGTTTTAAATAGTTCACAATTCCAAAACATTTTGTTTATTTCCAATTAAAACAAAATAAGTAAATGTGTGATATTGACTGTGTTAACTGCTATGTGCAGAATGTCAGATTTTCTTCGTAACTACACTTTTCTACTGAAGCCTGTGTTCAGAAGACATTAAACGGATCTTAAACTTCACAGGGTTTTGCCCAAACTTGTGGAGTCCGATCCAGCTCCAGTGCACACTGTCACTGAAGTAAACAGGGGATGAGCCTGAACATCTGAAACCTTTCACTCAGATTGTTGTCAATAAAGTCATTTATAATGAACATTACATGAGCGACTTACAGTGTATCTCATTTTATAGACCTGAGAAATTGTGGTTATGGGCCTAAGTTGTTCAACTTGTTGGACCTTGGATTCGAACTCACAACCTCCCGATCGGTAGTCCAGCTCCCTAGTCACTTGTTCTCTTAGACTTTTGGACCCTACTGTATAACAATAAAGCTCAAGTACAAAACCAACGAAGCGATAACACGACAATGCAGAGGTTATGTATAAGTTGTTATAAAGGTTATTATAAAAGTCAGTGTTTACAGTATGTATAAGTTGTTATAAAGGTTATTATAAAAGTCAGTGGTTAAATGAAGGAAATATATTATGAATTTTAGTGTTCTTGTTTTTCAAAGGAATAACTGCATAAAGTGCTGAAACTCAGCCATCATCGAATCTGTTCTGTGCACGTCAATAACGGTCTGCAGGGCTCTCAAGTGCCACACATTGAGACTGACAGTCAATCATTTCGGTCTTTCGTCACGCTCTCCCACCACACATTGTATTTGTCACTCAGAAAAACTGACTATTTATCATATATTTAATAAGCCGCAGCACCCAAAATGTATCAGTCCGCACCGCTGTCTTTATGGAACCGGGCAGGAATCAAGCGCGTCTCCCCTGGAGTTCTTAGTTGAGCCTGACACTTATCAGCCAATCAAAAAAAGAGGCTACACGATAGCCAATCAGAAAATAGCACTATTGAATCTGGTTAAGATTTAACACAACAACCAATGAAAAAAAAAAAACAGATACTGGAATTGTTCATCATCATCGTTCACCCACAGAGAAAAGCACTGGAGCTGCGAGCATCACTTTGAGCACAGAGTAAGTCATGATCTCTTGTTTTAATGTTACAACAAATTCACAACTTGTTTGACACAAACAATGACATTGTGACTGCCGTTAGAGACGTTTCCCATATAATCAGCATCTATTTTTCATGAGTGTCATGAGTGTCTGTAACTTAGCCTACAGTTTTACAGCCTGTTCACTAACAACACCTGCTCAGAACAAGTAGTCTAGGCCAGTGGTTCCCAAACTGGGGGCCCTGAGATGGTACCAGGGGGCCCATATTTTATAAAATAATGAATTTATCGTAATTAAAATCTCAGAAAAATTAGGCTACTAGCCACCAGCACTACATTGTATAATTTTCTTTTTGTTTGCTTCAAATATTAAGATTTGGAATGTTTTAGGTTATAAACCATCGGGGGGGGGGGGGGGGTCTCTGTGTCCTGTGTAATACTTGATAATAAACATTCTGATTCTGATCAACGCGATAGAATGCGCCGCGCCGCTCGATGGCGCTGTGACGTTAACACTCGTTAAACGCAACCGTCTCTCAGTCCTTTTCCGATTCCTGTCGGTTTGGTGATGTAATGAAGTAAAAGAGGAGTAAAAAATGGCGGAGAACAGTGGCACAGATCCTGCCGTGGACAGGAATGCCGAGGAAAACGCTGCCACCGGCGGCACCATTATCATGGTCACTGTCAAAACACCTAAGGATAAAGAGGAAATAGCGATCTCAGAAGACGCGTCTGTTTCACAGGTACGTTGGACGCGAGACAGCGTCATTTTTCGGCTTCTCCGCCGTGAATGGCCGCTTTAGCCGTGACGCTAGTTAGCCTAGCTAGTTAGCCTAGCCAATTAGCCTAGCTGGCTAGCTAGTTTACGACGACAATAAATTCAAGACGTTTTTTTTCTCCTCGAATGCAGAAATCATCCCTGTATTCAAGCCAATATTAGTCGTTTAGTATGTCAAAGACACCCGTTTACATCACAGAACACATAAAAGTTGACTATTATCAACATAATTGTTTTTTTTTTTTACTAATAATAATACATTCAGGATGACGCTGTGAGTTTAGCTCGAATCGTTACCGGCTATGTAGTGGTCAACGGGAAGATTCTTCGGTCGCGTCTCAAACGGCTCCTGAGAAGAGACGAGGTTCCCTAGATAGGCTGTAAGTGCGCCTTGTTTTAAAGGGCACGTAGTGCGTATCAATCTAGGGAGCGGGCAGCGGTTTTGGATTTAACCTTTAATTACTACCTATATAGATACGTCTGATATTTTAACGTTTATAATCGATAATAAATATATTGAAGAAAAAATAATGTTTATAGATGTCAGAAGAATTTTACACATCTTAATGTGTAATGTTTGATCAAAGTGGGTCGTGATTCTTATCTACAAATAGCTAACTATGCTAAATGACTAGTTAGCATTAGCCGGCTTGGAGAATGTTCTAGCTTTTAGGGTTTCGACAGATTTATTTATTTATTTATTGTTTTTGTTTTTGTTTTTATTTATATTAAGATTGGGTTATATTTAAAAATGCTCCTGTTTCTGCGATATTAATGTTTTTTATACTAGAAAAACGTTTTTATTTGTCATTAGGTTTTATTGTTTGGTTACAGAAGTTTCTGGAATATTTTCAAGGTGTAGTTCAGGGAATTGGGGATTAAACAATATAGAAAAAGCCAAAATGTTGTAATAGGAAAAAAAAAGGTCGGGTTTTTAAGAAATACTCGAATCTGATTGGTTGGTTGCTTTTTTGTTGTACAGCAGCTCTTGACAAAAGTGAGCTTCTAATCACAGGTTTAAATGAATGTGGTGTTGTTTTTACTTTAGCAGCTGATTCTCAAGGTCGGTGGGTGTAACACACAATTAAAGCATGATAGTAAATAAATAAATCGTTTATGTTGTGATGCTTTCTTTGAGGAGACGTGTTTTTGAGAGTTACATGGAAGGAGACTCCAGTGTCAGTGATTTTATCAAGAGTCAGAAGTAAAGCTGAAAGTTTTGGTTTAGACGTCTTCAGAAAAGATTTGTGTTTTCCGAGTAACGTGACACGGTTTATTTTGTCTTGTCCGCTTCAGGAGAGAGAAAGATAGAGAGAGAGAGAGGTGGTCGAGGAACTGTATATAGGTGCTATAAAGGAAATTATATAATGATTGTTTTATAATGATTTACTGTTACTTTCACGATGTTTAGCTATGTTATTCCCCCCTGAAATAACATCCTGACCCGTTTTATCCCGTCGTGTTTGATTTGACTTTGTGTATCAAAACTAACGGGCAAATATTGCTCAAGATGTTAGAACAGACATGTCGGGGAGATTGGTCAGGTTTCATCAGACTTCATTACATAACTGTGTGTTATTTGAGCTTTAGGTGTTTATGGATATTTAATGGAAGATTCCACACAACGTATGTGTGGAGTCGCTCGAGCAGAAGGTGTCAAGGCTTACTCTCGGTTAATTCAGTAGCAATCCATCACAGTTTAATCCTTAAGCTCGGATTTTATATAAGATTCATGAAGTTGTAATGTAGCCACTTGTAATGAAGGAAAATGAAAGAAGAACTGTGATTTATTAATTTGATACAGACACACACATTTATATGACGAACAGGATGTGACTCAGCGTTTTTTTTTTGTGTGTTTTTTTTTTTACTAAAATATATTTTTGTTTTTGTTAATCTTTCTATATAAATGTTCTGAATTTGGTTGTATTTTATTTTAGCTCAATAATGTAGAACAGTACTTTTAGTCAGAGTAGTACCTTTTCTCTGTTTGTGAAGAACTGATCTCTGATCCCAACAGTATGGAGATATGATCTTTTTCTGACACAAACAGTGAATCTTTTTACGTCATTGATGTGGAAAGAAGGCCACGGAAATGTTGGGACAAACTGATAAAAATGCCAGGCCTTTTGTAAAACACTGACTGTTTTAAACAAGACCTTGATTTGGTCTAGGAAAAGAAGCATCGTGTGAGATTTCTATCAATCACATTTACATGTTATCGTTGTTGGAAATTTAGTGTATGATGATGTTAATTAACGTGAATTCTTTCCTCATCTATAGTTTAAAGAAGAAATCTCTAAAAGGTTCAAGGCAAAACAGGACCAGTTAGTCTTGATCTTTGCTGGAAAAATCCTGAAAGACGGCGACTCACTCACTCAGCACGGCATAAAGGATGGCCTCACTGTTCACCTCGTCATCAAAACGGCACAAAAGTAAGATGGCAATGATGCACTCCTCCATTATTCTAGGGTTAAATGTGAGCCACTCCGTACATCATGTGTTAGGCTGCGCTGAACGTTTGTGCTCTTCTATCTGTAAATTCCTTGTGATTGATGGACGGGTGGGGAAGATGTGCACATTCTCTGACTCCCATGAATGTAATTTATGGTTGTGGTCCCGGTGCAGGGCAACAAGCGGAGGCTCCACGGCTGCTTCGTCTAGCTCTGGTGCGTCGCAGGTCAGCAGTGGCACTGCAGCCACACCAAACCCCAGTCCAGCTGGAAACTTGGGTACATCGCAGGGCAGTGGGCCGTCACCAGCTCCCGCTCAGCCAGCCAACATATTAGGTCAGTACAGACCGGTTGCTGCATACGTGAAGGTTCTGAGAGCTTACATCACACAGCCGCAGAGTTATTACAAAGTGAAAATGAAAAGAGAATTCTGTCAGGGGAATTTTTTGTTTGTTTGTTTTTGAATGGTGGGTGTTTCCTAGAAAAGAGAACCACAAAGTTTAATATAAATCACGGCGGTATTTGGTGCCAATATTTTTGCAATCCCTTTTCTTGTGTTCTGTTTCTTGTTTCTAAACCAGCCCAGTGTAACCGTGGTGAAGACAGTGAAATAAACAGTAAATCGTAGTAGATATCTCACCCTCTGCCTGTTTGTTCCCGTGTTTTCAGCTGGCTTCGGTGATCTGTCCGGTCTGGCCAACCTGGGCATGGGCTCGTCCAACTTCATGGAGCTTCAGCAACAGATGCAGCGGCAGCTCATGTCCAACCCAGAGATGCTCTCGCAGATCATGGAGAACCCACTGGTCCAGAACATGATGTCCAACCCCGACCTGATGAGGCAGATGATCATGGCTAATCCGCAGATGCAGCAGCTGATGGAGCGAAACCCCGAGATTTCACACATGCTCAATAACCCTGAGCTGATGAGACAGGTGAGTGGAGCAGGAAGAGCAGATGTACTTCCTTTACGTGCAGATTGAGATTTTAATTCTGTCGCATTACATGCAACCATATTATCTTAAAAATAAAATCTGGCTCCTAGATTTTTTTTTTACATTTTAATTAGTTGAAATATTTGGTATTAAATAGCAGTCACTGATTGCTTTCGTAATAGTAGTTTAAACCTACACATATTTTATGGCATAACTACTTGAGCTTTAACTAATTTAACACTATTGAGAGGTTTACCGACATAACTCGGATAACTAAACTAGATATAGAACATAGCATCTGCATAACGTTGAAACATGCATATTATTCGTCTTTGGATTCGTAAATATTCAAACCGTACAATCCTCGAAGAAAGAAGTTTTGTTTTGTAAACTGAGTCATTTTGTCTTTATTTAGACAATGGAGTTGGCGAGGAACCCTGCAATGATGCAAGAGATGATGCGTAACCAGGACCGGGCGCTTAGCAACCTAGAGAGCATCCCCGGGGGATACAACGCTCTTCGGAGGATGTACACAGACATCCAGGAGCCCATGTTTAGTGCCGCACGTGAGCAGGTGTCGAAAACATTTTGATAGAAAAGTAGTTTAATAGGGGAAGATGGTATTTTGTAAAATCAATAGCAGCTTGGTTAGTGTTGTAGAATAATTTTGCTCTATATTTGTCTGCTGAATAAAGATTACTGATGTCAGGATTTTTTTTCTTCTCCCATTTGTACAGTTTGGAAACAATCCCTTCTCGGCCTTAGGTGGAAACACGGACGGCTCGGGAGCCCAGCCCTCCAGGACAGAGAACCGAGAGCCGCTGCCAAATCCATGGGGTCCTCCTGAGACCAGCTCCTCTGGGACTGCAACCTCCAGCAGCTCCAACCCCCTGGGCAGCTCTACCACAAGCTCCACCACCCCCAGCGTCTCCAACCCCCTGGGCATCAACTCTGCCAGCTTGGGCTCCGGTATCACCTTTATTAACCCCTCTGATTTCCTCTTTTCTGTTGTGTTTAAAAAAATCTTAAACGTTTTAGAATATATATTGAGCTCTGTGTATATTTTTAATACGATCGTTATTGTAGATGTGTTAAATCAAAATCGATAGAACATGATGTAAAAACTTCCATAATATACCAGACAGGCATATATGAGAATAGCAGCCTGATAAATATTTGATTTTTATTTATTTTTTATCCAGGCATGTTTAACAGCCCTGGCATGCAGAGCCTGATGCAGCAGATCTCAGAGAATCCTCAGCTGATGCAGAACATGCTGTCTGCTCCTTACATGCGCAGCATGATGCAGTCTCTGGCACAGAACCCTGACGTCGCCTCACAGGTCCGATGTCCTCACCAGGCAAAATAATTCGTTCTCTTTGTGTTGTTTCATCCAGTGTGTATCGTGTCCTTGGTATCTCTCCTGATCTGATCCCTGATTTTTTTTTTTTCCAGGTGTTGATGAATAACCCTCTTTTTGCTGGAAACCCCCAGCTTCAGGAGCAGATGAGACATCAGTTGCCAGTATTTCTACAGCAGGTAGGTCATATTTCCATGTACAGATTTTACAGTAAGGTGTTTCATTTTTACTTTTGGTGTAATTATAACAAATGGTTGTGATGCATTTTAAATGTTTGGGCAAAATTATATGTTTTAAAATTTTTAGATGCAGAACCCTGATGCCCTCTCTGTGATGACAAACCCACGAGCCATGCAGGCTCTGATGCAGATCCAGCAAGGCCTGCAGACCCTCCAGACTGAAGCTCCTGGACTCATGCCCAGGTATTCAGAAGCTGAGCTCTATTAGAATAGTACTAAGAAATTTCCAGACCAATCCTATGTTTTATTTGACTGATGATAAACGCGCGTGTGTGTGTATATAAACTGTGAGAGTGAGGGAAGCAATGTCATTCTACTCTCCTCTTGTGTAGTCTGATTACTGGAGGTGCTCCTGGTGGGATCCCAACAGGGGTGAACGTGAGTTCTACTACAGAGAGTGTTCCACCACCCACTTCTGGGCAAGGCACCACCCCTGCTCCTGGAACCAACTCCTCCCAACAGCAGCTCATGCAACAGATGCTACAGATGTTTGCCGGCGGAAGCGCATCGGTAGAGTTGTCCTTGTTTTTTAACTGCTGACGAGTTGCAAGAATGAAATCCTAGCATGATTTGTACTACGTTCTAGCAGCCAAGCATTTTGAATATGATATTAATGCATGTTGTTTTGCATAGTGTTCATCCGATTCTTCATTTAATTTTGCTTTTAATTTTTATTATTATTATTAATAATTAACACATTTTATTGTTACTCTTTTGTCCTTTATCTCACAGACCCAGACTCCGGAGGTGCGTTTCCAGCAGCAGCTGGAGCAACTGAGTGCGATGGGCTTCATCAACAGAGAGGCCAACCTGCAGGCTCTCATCGCCACAGGGGGAGACATCAACGCCGCCATCGAAAGACTGCTCGGCTCGCAGCCATCTTAATCCCTTCACCACCTAATCACAACCAGAGACAAGTCACGGTCACGAACACAGTCCCTCATCACCTAATATCTGACAAATAGACTGAATTCCAGTTGCTTCTTCCTTTAACACGGTTGATCTGTGAATCTTAGGAAATATGGGTTCTCAAATTTATTCCCTTAAAAAAAAAATCACAACGGAATGATCTGGCCTAGTTCATTTCTGACTGCGTCCATTAATAAATACGACAGGGCAACGCTGTGAACCAAGTGTAGGTTATCATTCCTTTTAATTGACACACACTCACTCGAGGCACTACTACTTCATGGTTTTTGGGAGTAGAAAACATAAGGGTGATCTCCCGAGTCAGAACTCTGTCTTTCATGAGGATTGTCAGTTTCCTTAATCTTAATTTTTTTTCCTCTCTTTCTCTCACTCTCTCTCTTAAATCATACCCAACTAAACCAGTATTTATTGCAAACACCTAGAGATTACCTTTTACTCCTTTATCAATGCTCCAGGATTCACAAAGCTTCTCGTTTGACATTAATTGAAATTTAATAGAGGAAGAGCCTTGTCTGAGCATTATAACAGCCTCATGCAGACGATCGCTTACTCTTCAGCTGTTTAGAGGGGAATTAATACTTTTTTTTTTCTTTGAAAGATGTGAGATATCCAGTCATCTTAGTCATTTTGCCTTTTAGGAAACAGGCTGACTGATTGATTAAAAAAAAAGCAAACAATTAAGCTTGTGGTTTTGGGGTAAGGTTGTAACAAGGCACCAATAAAAAAATATTTCTCAGCTTACAAGCAGCGCTGAAAGCAGACACCATTTGTTTGACCATATCTTTATGCTTTGAAATAGTACTCTAGTGTGTGGACAAAAGACCCGCATTGTGTGCCGGATACATCATCTTCCAGTTGATGTAGTGAAGCCTGGTAACAGCATGAACGTGATGCTTTCCTGTGCACCAATCTCAGTGCTAATCTTCATGAGTCTAATGGAACTAACAGTTGCGTTTTTGATGTGAATTAAAATGTGTTCAACTTTGTTTTTTTTTTTTTGGCTGCACGTCCATAATCCAGTCTTATTTTATTTGATTAATTACATTGCAATAATCAGAACTCGCACTTGAGTTGGTATGTTTCTTTAAAAAAACAAAACAGCAAGTTGGAACCAAATTGACAGTCATTTCCTTTTTAAACAAAAGATATTTGTAAGGTTAATAGTTGTGGTTGATGTGGTGAGAGGACCTATATAATTATTATACTATATGTTAAGTTTTGCTTTTAAAGAGAAAGTAAACTAACATACAAACAGCAAGGTGTTATTGTTTAGTAATGAGCAAGTTACTCAGTGTTATGAAACACTAACAGTAGCAATATAAAATTTATATATACACCGATCAGTTGTAATGTCAAAAACACTGAAGGATGACGTGAATGGTGTTAACTGTCTAGGTGTGCAGCATTGACCAGGGCTAAACTGTGATGGCTAGATATCTGGGTGAAAGCATCTATCTACATTTACATTATTTGGCAGAAGCCCTTATCCAGAGCGGCGTACATAAGTGCTTAAATCTCTAACATTGAATGCATTAATGCTGCTCACTAGGTTACATAATTAAGATACCATGAGTTTAAAACATTTGTTCAAAGTTACAATGAAAAAGTGTCAAAGGTTTGTTTGTTTTTTTTGTTTAGTTTTGTTTTAAATGCAAAAGATAGGGAAAGAAGTGCTAGTTGAAGTGTTTCCTGAATAAGTAGGTCTTCAACCGCCGCTTGAAAATAGCCAGTGACCGGACCTTTAGGGGAAGTTCATTCCACCACCTTGGTGCCAGAACAGAGAAGAATCTTTTGGTATACTTGCCTCTTATCCTGGTACCCTTATCTAGGTCTTGAGTGGTGATCCTGGTATGCAGGGATTAGTACATATCAATAACTGATAGTCTCACGAGTGCATATGGAGAGTGAAGGCCTGTGTGGTCTAATCCAACAGAAGAGCTACTGTAGCACAAATTGATGAAATAGAGAATGCTGCTATGATAGAAACGACTCGGAACACCATCAGCACCACTTCCGATAGCTCCTGCAATGGGCATATGAGCATCAGAGATGGATCATTAAGTAATGGAAAAAACTGGCATGGATTGATTAATCATAGGTATGTGTCTGTGTGTGCGATTGCCTGTGTGTGCGATTGTGTTCATTATGCTTGGAAACCATTGGTCCTGGCTTTGATGTGGATGTTGGTTTGACACCTACCTACCAAGTTCACTGATATAAGAGAACCCTGATGCCATGACATCAGGATTCTCTTGAATCAGTGCCCTCCTTTTGCAGGATAATGCTATCTGACACACTGCAGAACCTGTTCAGGAATAATCTGAGGGACATGATTCTTGACTCCAAATTCACCCAGATCTCAGTCTGTTTTAGCATTTGACGGATGTGCTAGACATCCGTGTAGGTTCCACCTCCCAACTTCCAGGATTTAAAGGATGTGTTGCATCAGATACCACAGCACGTCTATAGAATTCTTGGTGAGTCCATACCACATCATCTCAGAGCTGTTCCGGTGTCACAAGGGCAAGAAACACAGTATTAGGCGTGTGGTATTAATGTCACAGCTGATCAATGTGTATATACAGTATATTTAGTATAGTGGTGGCTGGTTCATAGGAATATATTTTCATATATGAGAGGCTAGCTCAGTATCTTGACAATGACACTATTAAGGTTGAGCAATGCTGTTATATAACTATTACACACAGTTAATGGTAAGTTCATAACTTTTTATGTCTTTTCAGCCTTTTAAATTTCTTTTTCTCACACAAAGGTCATTTTTTGGAGGGAGAATAAGATAATGACAGAGTAATTCATTCACCTCATAAGTATCTCACAAGCACCTTTTCAATCACTTCTGCTGAAAAGATAAGGATTTGTCTGAAAAATATCAGCCCAAATGCAGTCCAGATATAGGGGCAGTGTCACTAATACCGTGGCTTTATGAATCTACAGTCTGGTTTAGAACCAGAAGCGAGAAAATTTGTTGGTTGTTTCACTAATACAGAATGGAGCGAATGCGTGACATTTTTGCTCAATGAGTGCGTTATGGGTATTACATAACAGGATAAACAGCAGATTAAGGGTTAAGAATCTTGCATTAAGTGCTCAGATCTTGGAAAAAACAATGAAAATATTTCTGTAAATCAGTCCCTGTTGAACAGAACCAACATCAACAGCAGCCCTGATCTAAATCCTGCACGGTTTTGTTGATGTTCTCTGAGTTGTGTGGAAGTGCTTTCCAGTGAAATCTTAAACGAATATTTAATTTCCAAAGCTGTCGAGGTTAGTTAGCTCCAGTATGGAGGAAACCTTTCTGATCATCAAAAGTTAATACATTTTAATGTGCTAACGCTTATGGTTTATATGATGCCCATCTTACATGGTTGCCCAAAGTGGAAAAATTTACCCTGTATAGGACACCAGGCTGTCACAGGAAAGCATGATCACACACACATTTATAAGTGTAAGAATAGTCAGTCTACCTCCTGAGGAAACTGGAGAACCCTGAGGAAATCCACAGTATTATGAGAACTCAAGAACTTAAGTTCAAGCTGTAAAACTTGAACATGAGTCCATGAACACATTTTGTGTTAATATTTGTTGTGAAATTGTTACTGAATAAACAATATGGGTTTAACGATGAGACGATCGGGATAGATGCATCGGTTAAAAAAAACTGCTAGAGATCATACTTTTCACCTGAGGAATAAGTCGGACGTATCGTATCATACCTGTCGAACATATAATCATATTATATGCCGAAAGTAATAAAAAAAACACAGTGCATGAATCTCAATCAGCTCATATTAGTTCAGTAGTAAGGGCTGTTTCGATCGCAGTGCATTGGAACGTTTGCCCTTTAAACAAATCCCACGGTGCACCACAAACGAAAGTATGGATCATCCATACTCACTATGTTCCATTACTGAAACTAAGTTCACATCTTATGAAGCCTCTCAGCAGAAAAAAAATGCCTACAAATGTCAAGTAGTCTCATTGTTAGCATTTTTATCATTAGCATTGTTAGCATATAGCTCTCGACCGTTTACATAGATTAGAGATTCATTTAAACGACATTTAAGTGTTTAATAATGAAGGGAAAGGAAAGTGTTAAGTGATAAGGGAATGAAAACGTCTAGGGCTCTTTACTAGTGCTCTAACTTGTGTACACAAGCTAGGTAGCTAATTGAGGCGCAAACTACACTTCCCATAATTCCCTTCGCGTTTGCGGAAGTCAGTGTCAGCTGACGTCCATGCAGCTCAGTGTTTTAAACCAAAAATTACACTTTCTGTCGGTTTTGTTTGCATCTTTAGCGAACTTTCTTTGCAGCACGGATCATGTTACGTCCCAAAGCATTAACTCAGGTTCTGAGTCAGGCGAATACAAACGGAGTACAGAGCACATTGTGAGTATTCAGTTAGCTCACACACTTCTAAAACTGTGTGCTATGTGCTAGCTGGCTAACTTGCTAGCTAGCGGTTTACCTGAGCAAACTTGTTTATGTTTTGTTTTTGTTTTGTTTTCCTCCTTGTAATGAATTAGCTGCACGGATTGATGTATTACATGTTTGTGGTTGTTGTTGTTTGTGTTAGAAAGCAGCTCATGCTAACGTGCTATTCTTAAGATGATGATTGTTAACTTGGACTTTTAGATTATTGAATAATGAAGGATCTCTGCTGGCTTATTCGGGTTACGGGGACACGGACGCTCGGGTTACTGCAGCCATCGCCAGCAACATCTGGGCTGCTTATGACAAAAACGGACATCAGGCTTTTAACGAGGACAAACTCAAGTTTATTCTGATGGACTGCATGGTAAGAGGAGATATGAACACACTGAGAAACTTGTCAATACGTGTTAAACATCAGACAGGGGAAATAAATGAAATGTGATTTCAGTGGATGAAACTGGGCAGCTGAAGGTTTGGACATTTTTCTGTCTGATTTCTGTAACCTCGGATTCCTGTTTTTGACCTACATGAGTGAAAGCTGACATTCTGATGTTTTATCACATCCAGCTGAAGATTTTCCATCTTTTGAGATGCTTTTTTGTTCAACACGGTTGTAAAGAGTGATTATTTTTATATATACATTCATACGGTTAATCCCGGATAGAGTTGACAAATAGATGGGCAGCGAAGATGAGAAAAGTTGAACTTTATGTTAATAACCTCTTTCAGCTCCTCCCTTCTGGCAGGCGCTACAGAACTTTGTTTACTAAAACTGCCAGACACAGGAACAGTTTCCCCAGGCAATCACCATAATTATATTCCCTGCTTCATATCTCTATAAGTACTGCATTATACTGTCAGTCATCACATCATCTGTATATATTACACACACTACTGCTGCTGTTTATTGTACAAAAAGCATAACATTGCACAATATTGTTATTTGCACTCCCACACTTTATGTACATAACTGATCGTTCATATTCTATATTCATATTTTATATATTTTATTCATTCTATATTCATATTTCATACTCATTCTGTCTATATTGTATCTCATCGTCTGCATTGTTTTATTGTATAGTTTGTATCGTATAGTGTTATTTATGTCTGTACTTTTGAGAGTCACAAACAGCTGGAACCAAATTCCTTGTGTGTGTCAACACACTTGGCCAATAAACCTGATTCTGATTCTAAAGCACTAATCAGAGCAGTAGCTACCAACAGGACTGAAGATAGTAGAACTCGCACTGCTTCTCCTTCATCTTATGTACATGATATGATTCCTTTCCTGCATCATCCCTGATGTGTGAACGTAGCTCTAACCCAAAATACTCAAATCAGCCCCAGCAACCAATGTCACATTCTGAGATCACATGCTTCTCTATTCTGATGTTTGACATGAATTTGGGAACCTGTTGACCTGTATCTCCATGAAATTATGCATTGTGCTGCTGCCACCAGATTGGCTGATCAGATAAATTCATAGCATGCATCTGTTCCTTGTCTAGATTTTGACTAAGCAAATCTTTATATGCTGAAAAACCTAATTGCAGGCTCTGATCACCATCTCTCTCTCTGGCTCTCTTTCTCTCTCATGTACCCTAAACCCATAATAATCATCCTCAGTGCATCATAAGGCACTGTAAATCAATAAAATGTAAATCGCTCACCGTGTAAATAAACAGAGCTTTGTGTCCTTAGTTTAAAATCGAACCGTTTGTGATTACAGGAAGGCAGAGTGGCGATTACGCGGGTCGCAAACTTACTCCTTTGCATGTACGCTAAGGAGACCGTGGGCTTCGGGATGCTGAAAGCCAAGGTAAGACATGAAACATGCCTTTTGCAAATTCTCTGTTCATTTTAAATTCCTTTTGAAAACATTTCGGTGTGTTTTATTTCCAGGCGGAGGCTCTGGTGGAGTACCTTCAGGAACCACTCACACAAGTGGCAGCGTCATAGAGAGAGAGTGTGAGAGAAATCTCAAATCGGCCTTTATTTCTGTTAAACTCTTGTTTATTCAGGCTTTATTTATTCGCTTAGTTGATTCTTCTGGTCTTCATAACAGATTAAAAATGTGGAATTCTTATTAATCTTTTTTTTTCTCTCAGCATCTTGTGTTTGCACCTAACCAATTAACTTATAAATAAGCCAATATTTGGTTAAAAATAATAAATGTGCTTTTTTTTATAGATTATTGTTGTACTGGTTGTTATTAATCTTTATTAATGGTCTCATGTTAAAATTTACTTTATTACCTGAAAATTCAATTCGGTTTTATTTGTGTAGCACTTTTAACAATGGACATTCTCAAGGCAGCTTTACAGAACATAAGAAATATAACACAAAAAGTTTATTATACAAAGATTAATATTAGACAAAAAGTCCCAGATGAACGTGACTGAGGTGAGGAAAAACTCCCTTAGGTGGAAGAGGAAGAAACCTTGAGAGGAACTGGACTCAAAAGTGAACCTCATCCTCATTTGGGTGACACTGGAGGGTGTGATTATAAACTGTTATAAACACCAGAGAGTGTTATTATGAATAATGTCATATAAATAGACATAAATCTATTTGGAAATGTATATTGAGCTTAAACTCTTAAGGAAAAAAAAATGTCTATAATTATTTATGGGTAAACTTTTTTTTACAGACTTTAATATAATATGATATAACATTATATTTAATAATGTGAAATCCACACATAGATGACTGTATAAAGATTGTTGATATCTAATAAATCTAAAAAGTACTTCCAGTAGGAGAAAATAAATATTCATCGTTCACATTTTACTCTTTCTTAAAATGTTGATCTCATCCGAAACGAATAAAAAAAGTACATATTTTCGACTCCTAACGAGGTCTCTAAACATCTCAGGGAGGGTGAAAAGGGTCTAGTGTATAGACCAGGACGATGACTCGATGCCAGCAAGTATTAGGAACCTTCTAGAAACATCTAAATTTAATACTTTTTCTAAAGAGAGTTCATGGTTTGTGTGTTGAGGTAAAATGTTTTTATTGTGTTTATGGAGAAAATGACTGGAGGTTCGAGCTGGGTGGTGTTCTAAAGGAGGTCAGGTCTGTTTTTATCAGAGGAGGAAGTGAGGGTCATGGTTTAGATCCTGTTGCACAGCTGAGTCAGTATACACATGTAGGCCATTTATTTACACTTATTTTTTATTTTTTATTGTTAAAAGGCTCGTTAAAGACTGCTGTGATTCCGAAGGATCGTTAATCAAAACGAAAGAAAACAAAATCAGAGCTTTAACAGTCAGATAAGGTCTCTTTCATGTGAAAAAAAGGAAGTAAAATGACGCCTTTTTTTTTTTTTTTGGTAACTGCCTTATTTTGACTGTTAAGTTCCTTTCATGCAACTTTTCTTTTGTTTGTTATTTCCTTGTGTGTTGTCATATAAGGAACTGTTGTAATGCTGTTGTCATGGATACGACGGTCCTGTTTTTTGTGATTAACATAGATCTAGACTGTCAGTATCACTGTCTCTTTAGTACAAACATCTAGTGTGTCGATCGCTGTAACGCTAATATGACATGAGAATGCTTAACGCTCTCAGGGTAGATCCTGTGACAGGCACAAATTTTAGGATTTCTAATTTAAATTAGAACAATAGTACAGTGGAGGATTATATATGATACGATATGATATGATACTTTATTGTCAGAACATGTCTGAAATTTTTCTTGCATCACAGTATATTTTCCGTGTTTGCAGCAATCACCAATTACTTACAAAGCTGTTGTAGATACTTAGTCTTTAATATTATGAATATGAGTAGGTTTAAGGTAAGACCTGCAGTTTTAATAAATTGCTTTTACTGACACACACACACACACACACCACATTCTCTGGCTGATGAAATGCTTTGCGATTCCCAATTAATAAATAGATAAATAAGAAAGACGGCCTGTGTGTCTCGTATTTGCATAACTACATGTCTCTGCTGAGAAATGTTTTAACATGGCATTTAGACTGGAGCACAGAAGCTGTGTCCCAAATCAATGTTTTACACATACTGTTCAATAAGAGTGCACACACTGGTGTGTAGGCAAGCTGCAGGCAACACATTCCTGCCCCACAGGGCAAGCTGGTGGATTGGCTGCTTCTGAAAAGTGGGTGGAGTTATCATCACCCTGTCTGGTCATTGGCTGAGCAGGTGCACCAGTGAGGGTAGTTTCATATGTCTGCACCTGTGCTTGCCCTACTCGTTCAACCTGCTTTACCATTCGGTCACACCCCAACTCCAACCACCTGAGCTCTACTTATCAGCGGAAATGCCGAGCCAAACATCACGGCTACTTCCTCGTCCTAGCAGGTAAAACTTCACACCTAAACACACGGAGAGATCCGGAGTTTCCCAGTTCTCTGTGGTTTATTGTTTCATTCTTGCTTCATCTGCTAGTGCTTGAGCGACTGAGTGCTTTATCATCTCTGTTTTTTTCTTCCTTCCTGACTTCTGGATCGTGACTCATGTATTTTTATCCAGAGTTTGAAACAGCAACTAATCTGAGTGCAGAGTAATGGGATCAGACGAGGCCTACAACTTTGTCTTTAAAGGTGTGTCTTTATGTTTTTTTTACTAATCATTAATAAATTCTTTTTTTTCTGACTGGTTCATAATGTAGTGTTTGTTCAGAAACTGGATGTAGAGCAGCTATAAAAATAAACAGACAAGATTTGATATTGTTAGATCTCTATATATATATATATATATATATATATATATATATATATATATATATTTTTATATTTGTGTGTGTGTGTGTGTGTGTGTGTGTGTGTGTGTGTGTGTGTGTGTGTTGTATATATGTAAGATTTCTCTTAAAAAAAAAAAAAAAAGGCAGTTATTAATCACGTGCTGTTGTGTTTGACATGAAAACATTCTCCAAACACCACTGTGCCCTGGCATCGCTAACGATTTTACCGTCACGTTGAGCTTCACAGAAATGCATTTGATCGTAATGACACCGCGGCTCAAAACCAAACATAATCGCTGTGCCTGATATCCTTCCAAATGTTCATTTCATGCCTGTCTTGTGATATTTGTGTCATCCATTGTCCCGGGCTCTGTAGAGGAAACGGTTTGTAGGTGTAGTTTGATATGAACACCTACACTTTGGTGCAGTTGCATGCAAGATATGCAACTCATTGGTCATGAAGCCAGAACAAGATATTTTTGTCCAGAACAGGAGTGTTTTTTTTTTTTTTTCTCTCACTACACACCACACATTATCCTTTCAAAATGCTTCAAGGTCACAAATCTGATTCGCCATGGCAACTGGTGTGTTGTTTGCAGACTACAGGTTACTGAATATGTGAGAACAAACTGTGTTTGACTTCCTTCATTCTTTGTAAAGTGCAACGTTTTGCCATAATCTGTAAAGGAGAAGCGAATTTCTATCTTTCCTTCACACACACACACACACACACACACACACACACACACACACACACACACACACACACACACACACACACACACACACACACTTTCTACATTATTAGATGAATGGGTATGAAAATATCTTATAATGCTGAGTTCAGTAGTTCAAGTGAGTAAGTCAGGAAAAAAAAGAAAGAGCTTAAGAATCACAGTCTGTGTGAATCAGAGTTTTTTTTCCAGCACAATTTCCTTATTTTTATTTTGTTAAAAATTGGGATGTCCTTGAATCACTGGCTGTTTGTTGGGTGTGATGCTCTCAGTATTGAAACATTTTGGACATACCTGCAGATTGTTCCAGGGAGTATATAATAACAGGTATTTCATATAGCTCACTCTCAAATGACTCTTAACCCACCGTGAGATTAGACCAGGCCCATTCCAGTACAACCTAAACCCATTTTCTGACCACAGTTGCTACATAATACAGGTATGAACCTGTAGCAGTTCCCATCATCATTGCTTCATGCATAATCACCTCTTTATTTCCCCAGTGGTTCTCATAGGGGAATCGGGCGTAGGCAAGAGCAACTTGCTTTCACGCTTTACTAAGAACGAGTTCAACCATGACAGCAGGACCACTATTGGTGTGGAGTTCAGTACGAGGACGATGGAACTGAACGGCCTCACTATTAAAGCTCAGATTTGGGACACAGCCGGATTGGAGCGGTATCGTGCCATCACCTCGGCGTAAGTAATCACAGATGTCGTCCAACTTTTCCGGCTTTACTTTGGGTGGGTTCTTTGACCAAATAAACAATCAGGCTTCATCAGTAAGACAGTATCTTGCAAAAAAAAAAAAAAAACCCTAAAATGTTATTGTTCTATCAGATTTATGACCATTTCCTCAGATATCAGTCAAGATGAGACCATGCAAACTGGTCACATAACACCCACTAATCTAGAGTTACACACATCTTCTGCACAAGGTGGCTGACTGTTGCACATGTCCTTTATTTAATGTTTCAATTGTTCATGTCTAAAAAAAAAATTTAAAATAAATATGTGACATAAAACTGGTGCAGTTCCAATGTAAACAAAAGGGCAGGATGTGAAGCGATACACTGTGCATGACCTCCAAATTACTGTAGCCATAAATACACTCCACATTGTCTTGATGAGATTTGATTCATGTGCTGATGTGCCACCTCCGTTGGCGTCACTGTATCTGCTGTTTCTACATCTGCTCGAGATTCATCCGATCTATCGACGCATCTCAACTCTCAGCATCTTCAACTCTGTGTTATTAGAAATTAGATCTCATGATCATCAAATGCATTTCATGGAGTGATGGGATGGTGAAGCTCTCTAGAAGAAAGAGGTTTTAATCCTCCGTTAGAAAATGTGCACAAGCCAATAGTCATAGGTCTTGCATAATCCTTTTCTTGCAAAACGACTCCGTACTCTGAGACACGTAAAGAGAAATGGTTCACCGCACTCACGACTGACTTGCAATTGAAGTTAGACAGAGGATTAAAGCTTAGACTATTGTGCTACTAGAGAGACCCTGGTTCTCTGTCTTGAGACCCAATAAAATATTTAAAGGTTTTACTTAAAACTAAAACTTCATAAAAACTAAAATTTTGACTGAAGAACCACCAACAGAATCTAGACCAGAAATGAAGACCTTTTCAGGAACTACCAGATGCTCTCTCTGAGCTTGCACCAGATCCAGTCATGAAACCTACCGGATACCAGGGTGCTTACAGTATAGACCCTCTTGATTGGCTAGGGTTGTGCTGATCAGCAGGGAAGAAAGGAACACCATCTTCTTCCCTGAGAGCAGAACAATTACTGCCTTTTATTGAACATCTTGCGTTCCCGTTTCTCATTCTCTTGATTCCTGGAAACCAATTAGAAAACATGTTCCACTGTATATTGAATCTAAGCTACAGCTAAATGCAAAAAAAAAAAGGAATTCTTGGGATGACCTTCATTTTGGAGAACTAACATATAAATGAAGATCATTTTAATTAAAAATTCCAATTTTCCAATGTTTCTCAAATGGTTCCTTGGAGACTCGTAGGTGGTCCACATTATTGCTCTGTCCTAGTTGCCAACATTCTTAAAACGAGCAATCAGGGAGACAGAAAACTGGTGTAGGTTTTGGCGTGAAGATGTAAGTCAGCATGGAACAAGCAGGGACCAGTTTAGGGAAGAATCCTCTAATCGATTTCCTGATTTTTTCCTTCTGTTCTTTTTCTGCAGTTACTATCGAGGTGCTGTTGGAGCGCTGCTTGTTTTTGACATCTCAAAGCACCTGACATACCAGAGCGCAGAGCGCTGGCTGAAGGAACTTTACGACCATGCCGATCCCCAAATTGTGGTCATGCTGGTTGGTAACAAGTCAGACTTGGCATCGGTACGATCCGTGCCAACTGAGGATGCAAAAGATTTTGCAGGTGCTCATCTTAAAACATACGTTCCTGTTATAGAACCTGTATAACTTGTTATAACTGTGTTATAATGTACTATATATTGTTTTATAACTAGAAAAGAACGGATTGCTCTTCATGGAAACCTCTGCGCTGGAATCAACAAACGTCGAAGCCGCTTTCAACAACGTCCTCACAGGTACTGTGTACTGTCAATACTACATCTCAGATTTCATTTCAGAATTTTCCATGCTCGGAGTTTTGCTCTCGGATTTAGTTCTGGAAAGCTAATCGATCAACTTTCTTGTAGAAATCCACAAGAAAGTAAACAGCAAAGAGGTGACCCGTGGCTCAATCAACGCCGTGTCGCTGTCCAATCCCAGCGCAGGATCCACTGAAGCTCAGGACGAGAAGAAACCCTGCTGCAAAAACTTATAAGAATGAAGACATGCAGAACATAGAGGAGCGGAGAGGACCACGCTGCGTCTGTGGGACACGGTGCTGTCTGTCCGATGACAACTCCAAAATAAAATGCTGTTTGCTGACTGACTGATGTGGCCATATGTATTTCGCTACCATGTTGCTATCACGAGAAAGTATTCTTGTGCATGTTTTATTTAGGCTGAAATTGTTTCCTTACATGTTTTCCCCGTCTTCTCTCACATGAGCACTAGCAATCTGAGCATTTCGTAGCTTTGTGAAAAGTTTTATTTCATTATTTAACCATGTTGAAAGCATGTCCTTTAAGATTTATTTCCAATGACTGTCAGATGTAAAATGTGACATGTTGACGATACTGTTTCAAACTAAACGTTGTGAACCAACAAAAAACTGTATACTACATTTCATGTATTTCAGTCTTGACCCAGTTAAATCCTTATTGTAATGAGGACACAGATTTTCTTTTAACACTGATATATCAATCAAATATGGTATGAAATAATAAAAACAAATATAATAATGAAATATATGATATATGTTAAATATGGTACACTGTAAGACGATTAATAAATTGACCACATTTGTTCACGAAACCTCTTTTCATGACTCGTTTTTTCTGATATTTGTATCACATCAAAAA